>NC_091150.1:31203282-31310782 GCF_040958095.1 Procambarus clarkii | reverse complement strand
CCACCCGAATTTTCGTCCTTTTAACGATCTGAGGGTGGCCTAGTGATATTATATATACATATATATTGGGAGTTCAGTACTTGAGTGCATTATGTACCTCTGTTACCTTTTCCACTACCACACACAGGGTGGGTACGTGGTGCAAAATAAATGAACAAAACTAAAGCACTCACCAATTGAGGCCCAGGATGCTCCTTGCCAGATATCATTGAGCTGCCAATAAAGTGCTCCGCTAGTGTACCCCTCACCGTTTTCTGCCACCTCACTCATCCCCCGACGGTAAAATTCTGTTTCTGTTTTTATTGCCATAGCTTGGTGGACCTGCGGAGACGACAAATATGAATATGCAGAAATTTAATATGTTAACTTGTTCAATTAATATAGAGGGGTACTGTCCATTGCACGAGGGCTTAATGACATTTAAAGTGACATTTAATGAATGCCATTTAAAATACTGTATATTTAATTTACGTCAAGTTTGACTCGTGTTCATTTCACCGCCTTACTTCATTTTATTTTAATATACTCAGATGGGTGCAGAAGTAGATTACTTCAGCTTCCTGTCAACAGGATTAGAACTAAACTATATGTTCCTATATAGTTCAGCTAAGGCTTGTCCTACTTAAAGTCGCGCAAATTTAATTTGAAAGTAATTTTTTTAAGTATGATAGGAAAGTGCTTTGACCATTCTATTACGAAGTAGGGGCCTCGTAGCCTGGTGGATAGCGCGCAGGATTCGTAATTCTGTGGCGCGGGTTCGATTCCCGCACGAGGCAGAAACAAATGGGCAAAGTTTCTTTCACCCTGAATGCTCCTGTTACCTAGCAGTAAATAGGTACCTGGGAGTTAGTCAGCTGTCACGGGCTGCTTCCTGGGGTGTGTGTGTGGTGTGGAGAAAAAAAAAAAAAAAAAAAGTAGTTAACAGTTGATTGACAATTGAGAGGCGGGCCGAAAGAGCAAAGCTCAACCCCCGTAAAAACACAACTAGTAAACACAGGGGAGTCCGGGCCCAGCGAGTGTCGTGGTGCCGCCAACGGAGGTGTCCTCGATCTTCTGGTGCTGCCGCGGCAGTCCAGAGATGGAGAGAGGAAATAGGCAATAGAGACCAGGACAGGCGTTCTGTGGTAACAACAGGATGCGGTGTGAAGTCAACTTGCTCAGAGCGCGTGGGCTGAAGGAAGCTCCTGTCCAGTAGAAAACCTAGCGGCCGACCATGGTAATGGCTGGAGGTGCGCCCAGTGTCTCTCCTACCGACGTTCCAGATACTTTTGAGGGTTTCCGAACTGTTACATGGCATCCATTCCGATCACGACGCTCTCCCGGTCTTAGAGGGTGATCCTGAGGGGGTTTTCCTAGACAGTTCACATTACGGTAAGGCAAACAGATTGGAGGCGAAACACCACCGGCATCCTGAGGCTCCGTGATCGCCCCAGCCCTACGTGGGCTCTGTATCTACCTCTTCAGCTAGGTAGATACTCGAGGTAGAACAAGTTCTCCTGGTCTACAAACGTTCATCATTGCCTAGTGAGTCTTAGGATCCTAGTGATGGCAGTAGCACTCCAGGTTGCAATTCTTTTATTTTACCATGTCGTGGCACTGTTGACTAAGGCGTAGCTGGGAACATCCCGTGCATAGGTTCGAACCCTTGTCATGACCCTTGTGGATTTGTTCATTTAATGCTGGTTTGCATTGTAAATGTGTGGCCATGTTTGTGGCAGAAAAAGAAAACTGCCCATATAGACAATTGAATTTTTGAACAAGCCAGATAGCATAAACTATTATAATAATATTCTAAGGATATCGATCAATAAATTAGAGAGGGAACAATATATGTTTGGCAAGGCACCGTACATAACAAGCAAAAAAGAAACAGGCTTGCATCGGAGAGTAACACGTGGAATGATTCACCCACTGACGTTACTTCAGAAAGAGCATTGATCAGGTTTATAATACACCTAGTATAGTTTTTCAGATGAAACTGGGAGTAAGGGGGTGGTAACTCAAGGTAGATCACAGGATCACACTGTCTACTACTATGGCACCTATGTCAATTATTAAACAAGTAGAGAAATAAAGCTGGATCACAAAGTATTATGTAAAAATCTAGCAATAAATTTAGTTCTCACATTATCTTCTATTGTTAAAATTATTATTGGGAGGAATTAATATTAACATTTTAAGTACAAATTTTGTATGAAGTTTTCTACCTGTCCAAGATATAAATAATCTTGAAAAACTTTGAGAGTGCCGTCCTGGGGTGGGAGGTGCATGTGAAGGCCAATCTGCAGGGCAAGTTCCTCTTGTCCTCCTGGATGGTGTTGTCGGTGGTACATCATTGGAGAATCACTAGACCAATCTTCTTCTATTGTCACTTCTTGCAAGGTCCTAAAAGTACAAGCAATGAACTACCTTTCAATCCAATGACTTTTAAACTAATGCTTTGGCATTTATCACTTTGACGGGTGGGCAATTCAACTGGTTTATTACATTATGGATGGTAAAGCATCTCCTGTTTTGTCCTAATCTGTGGTTTGTTTTGCCTTATTCTGGAGATGTATTTAGTATTGTGTACTGCACACAATACTAAATATATCTCAATTCTGAGGCTCCCTGCCCCTGGTATTGGGAAGCCAACATAGAATGATATGTTCAAATGTGTGGTAAAGGTTATAATTAGAGCTTACCTGAAGGAGGACCAATAACAGATTACCTGAAGGAGGACCAATTACAGATTACCTGAAGGAGGACCAATTACAGATTACCTGAAGGAGGACCAATTACAGATTACCTGAAGGAGGACCAATGACAGATTACCTGAAGGAGGACCAATTACAGATTACCTGAAGGAGGACCAATTACAGATTACCTGAAGGAGAACCAATTACAAATTACCTGAAGGAGGACCAATTACAGCTTACCTGAAGGAGGACCAATTACAGATTACCTGAAGGAGGACCAATTACAGCTTACCTGAAGGAAGGCCAGGACTGGAAGCCGTACTCGGAGGCGAACCTTGTGCGGGGTGTGTTCTCGCCAATCCAGGCGTCGCTCAGGTAGTTGTAGTAATGAACTGCAATGATGGCCAGGTACATGCAGCTTAACAAATGGGAAAGTAAATACTGTACTGTGTGACATGAGTGTCGGTCACTGAGATTGTTAACATGTGTGTTACCATCACTGTTGGCTCCGTATTGTTTACAATACGTTTACAATACGACAAATGGAATGGATAAAAAGCCTAATGTATATAAATAAATAAATAAATAAACATAGTAGGCTTACTCCATCAGTCTGAAGAATGGAGTTGTGCTCTGGTTGTCTCTGATTGGTTACACCCGTCAAAAATGGAGCAACTCGTCAGTTTTCATCCTATATTCTCTGTCCGTACTGATTGGGCTTCAGTGGACGACTCAGGGGCCCACTAGAGGATTCACTTCAATCCCAGGTTGTATTGTTTTTGACCATATTGTGTAGTGGTCTAGGGTGTGTGCTTGGGAGTACCAAGTGTGCGGGTTCGAATCCTCCTTATGGTTCCAATTGACTTTCTCATCGATGCATCATGTTAATATAATTTCATTGTGCGTCAGTAGCTGGGTTTGTTCTCCACTCAGATGCGGGAGTCCGGGCGGGACAAAAATAGTTGGGCACGTTACCTTTCACCTGATGCCTCTGTTTACCTAGCAGTAAATGCCCGGGAGTTAGTCAACTATTGTGGGGTTACATCTTGGGGGGAAGATCCACCTTAGGGGATCTCGATATAAGCTTAATGTATGTATGTATGCAAGACCCGATTTGCCTAACGGGCAAAGTGATTTTCGTTATTTTCAGATCTTTCTTTCCAAATTGGTTCTTTCCTAACAATATTAATATATTATGTTAGGAACATGAATTACTGACTTAGGGAAGGTAGGTTAGGTTAGGTTTGATCAAATTTCTATGTTAGTTTGACTCAATTCAAACAAAATAAATCTTTTGTAATGTCTACAAGGCAACAAGGGACCTATAGTCTATGGAGCTCACTCCCTAACGAATTGAAAAGCTGTCTAAACTACGCCTTATTAAAAAATGAAACCAAAAATGGCCACTGCTTCGCAAGCGGGAATGTTTCTGATGGGGGAGAAAGAAACATTTGCGCAGCGCTTCCCGCGACGTTGCGCGGGCAGTCTGGGGCCGTATAAATACGGGGGCACAGAGGGGCTCTGCCCTCACTCCGCCTGCCCTCGCAAAGCCCACCCACCTCCCCTTTGCAAGCGGCTGTCTTTGTGCCCCGTCATGCTTTGCACAGTTGTCTCCCTTTTCTCCCCACTGCATGTGGGAAGGGGGGTGCAGCGCCGGTCCCCAAGTGTCCCGCTGTCCGCAGCTAATACTTTGCCCAGTCTAGGTGCTAGTAAGCCCTATTTGTAGTCACCCCCCCTTCTCCTTATTCATTAGGTCCTTACGGCCTCTTGGTCGGGTACATTATGTGTTATGTGGTCTCTCACTTATTAGTTACTCTTTGTGTCCTGCCTGTTATATCCTAGTGTTATATAATTACTCCACATTTGCACTCGGCCTTAATTCTAGTACCAGTTAAGCTTTAGGTTTCTGCAGAATTAGTTTCCATGTCACTATAGGCTAAGGTCTCATACTTACTACGGGTGTACCTTTTAAGTTAAATCTAGTCCTCGGACTTGGAATTGTTACTGTTAATTCTTACTTTATATATTTACATGTTCTGCAGAATTTAATCTTCAATAAACTTTAAAGCCCCATACTGCCAGTATCTTTCTCCCCCTGATCAGAAAAGTAACTACATTTAGGTAATCACATACACAAACGTAGAGTAACATCAAGTCACCCACCATCTCCATACAATGTGTTGGACGGGAACTGCGCGATGTAACCCTCTGCCTCAGACTCTATACCGTTGCTCGGGGAGCTGACAGCAAATGGTCTGGTAGCGTCCAAAGTCTGGGTAATATTTCGAATAGTGTCTACGTATAAGACAATATAGTCTGCTTTATACTGCTCAAAGTCGGAGGAAGTTCCATACCTATAATAAATTAGATAAATAATAGGAAACAATTATTCATCATTAATTATTTATCAACAACCTATAATGACCGTCATAAAATGTTACCAACCCGACGAAATTATTAATTTGTATTGAGTTCTCAAGGTCCGGTAGCTCATTGGACCTAGCTACGTGCATAGGTGATATACTAAACATAATAGATACCCTTAAAAAGCTTCATAGAAAACACCGACCTTACCTAACCTTGTTAGTATGTTAAGATAAGCATCTTATTGCTTCGTAATTACAATTATTACTTAACCTATACCTATAATAGGTTAAGTAACAATTGTAATTACGAAGCTATAAGATGCTTATCTTAAGATACTAACAAGGTTAGGTAAGGTCGGTGTTTTCTATGAAGCTTTTTAAGGGTATCTATTATGTTTAGTATGTCACCTATGCACTTATTTAATAAGTCAATATTGACTTTACGAATTTGCGAGAACGGGTTGCGAGGCTCACAATCTAGGGACTCTTGATTCAATCCCCAAGTACTGACGAACAGAGACGGTTGAGCACGGCTCCGCCTGATGCCTCTGTTCACCTAGCCATAAACAGGTGCCAGGGAGTTGGGCAATTCTTTTAGGCTGCATCATGGGGAAGATCAGTAATAGTTGGCCGAAGGGGATCTTAATGATTAGCCTAAGAACAAAGGTAAAATTGTAGGCTTCCTATCTCCGACAACGAGGAATTGTGGGCTGGTCAGGGTTGGCTGTCTAGTTATTGAACAGTTTGCTCTTGAAGATTTGAAGCAAGAAATCGCGCAACCTTAAAGATAATTGCAACAGCTTGCCACCACATAAAATGATAATGGATCCCACATAATCCACATTTCTGAGTTTGAAACATAGTGGGAGTAAATGAATAATGCCACACCAGGGTACCAACAATTATAGCCTAATCACCCTCAAAATGCGGCCTCTATGTTCAGTCCCAGGAATTTGTCGATCCGAGCTCACCCTATTCTATTTTCGACTGTTCTGTGTGTCTTATTGATGAGTTACCAACATTCTTGTAGGTTTAATTTCCCTCCGAATTACAGTATTCTTTTGGGTTTAGTAGGATTATATATGGCAGCTGTGCATTTAAAGTTACCGCGGCAGTCACAAACAGGCGATTTCCCGTCCTCAGTAAATAAATCTGTTCTTTGATTTATCGAGATCTCCCTATGATGCTGATCTTTCCCAGGATTCAACTCGCAAGAGTTGTCTTACTCTTGGTCCCAGGTACCTATTTTACTGCTAGATGAACAGAGGCACTGGGTAAATGGAAACGTAACCAACAGTTTCTGCCCTGCCCGAGGACTGTACCCGGGTTCATCCGTTGCGCACCAAGAACGTAGACCAGTGTGCTACAGGACCCTGCAGAGCAAAGGCCTACCAGTTGTCTCGAAGCGCGGACTCGTTCTCATTGTTCCCGGCCCAAAGGAGGATGCTGACATGGTGCTGTAGACGACGAACCTGTGTAGTCACCTCGGCCCTTACTGCGTCAAGGAACATCTCATTAACAGGGTACATGCTGCACGCGAACATGAAATCTTGCCAGATAAGAATACCCAATTCATCAGCGATCTGAAAAGATTATCCAAAATAGTACTTTACAGTATGCGAAAACAATTAGGACTGCACATAATTGTTAACATTACAGTATATACAATGTACGTGAAATTACATATCTTCAGTATTAAAGTGTGTCTAATACTAGACATTAGTATTGGATATGTATTACATACATATTTTCAAATTTGTAGGGGAATTAGTCTGCGTTATGGAACGGACATAGGCTGGTCGGGGTAGGCCTAATTTATATGCTTAAAAAAATAGAGCCAGTAACCCAACACCCCCGAGCGATTTTCCTAGAAGACTGTAACAAAAGCCATGGATACCACACTAGAAACAAATACTTATTTGATATTCCAAGAGGGCGACTTAACCAAACTAAAATTGCTCTGCAAATCAAGGAACCCAGAATGTGGAATGACCTTCCCAATCATGTCAACGACTGTCCCTCTCTCAACCAGTTTAAGAGAGAAACTAAGTACTACCTAATACACGCCATGTAACCTACCTTACCTTCTAAATGTCAACCAATGTCTTGCTATTACCAAACAATATTAAGTATTGACCAACTTGTTTAACTGCTGATATCCGCCATGTATAAACTTGAAGAACATTGTAGTTTGTTTAGTTAAAATTACTTCTGCTGTTCTGTTTCAATTTCTGTTGTTCCATCCATCATGTAATTATTATAATTTTTATTATTTTTTCCCGTTTTCAATTCAATTTATGCTTTGATCTCAATTAGTTTTAAGTTTTAGTCTAAGTGTTTTTCCTCCTCCTTGCCCGAAACGAAAATGATTAGTGGCTTTAGGCACAGTATGTACTAGCGCTATCTAGAAATCCAACATTCTATTTGTAACTCATCTTGTATGTACAGTATGTACTTTTACCTTAACACAAATTTATTATTTATAAAGTCTGAAATTGAAACGGGATGAAATCGTGCATGTTTTGTCCGTAGAGTGTTGAAGTCACTCGCCGTTACCCAAGCCAGTGTAGATCACATGGCCCTCTCCATGTGATCCATGGCATGGATCACATGTGCATTGAATTTTGTATCTAGCTCATCAAGATTGTAACTTGCTTAGCTAAATGAATTGTGGGGCTCAGTCCCTGATCCCATTATGTGCCTCTGTAACACTTTCCACTACCGCCCACAGGATGGGTATGAGGTGCATAACAAATTAATTAAACTAAACCACTATGACTAACCATCCTGTGTGATGGGGATTTTTAGCATCACGCAGTTAGTTCTTGACACACACACTGTACTCCCCTCCATATAGTCTAGAGTAGCTGCATAAATGCAGACGTACCTAAATGTGTTAATTCAAAGAATAGGCAAGCATAGAATAGAGGGTGCCTGACAGCTGAGTGGGACAGTGCTTCGAATTCGTAAGTCCTAAGATTTCGGGTTCGATCCCCGATGGAGGCGCAGACAAATGGGCAAAAAGTTTCTTTCATCCTGATGCACCTGTTACCTAGCAGTAAATAGGTACCTGGGAGTTAGACAACTGCTACGGGCTGCTTCCTGGGGGCTGTGTAACAAAAAGGAGGCCTGGTCAAGGACCGGGCCGCGGGGACGCTAAGCCCCGAAATCATCTCAAGATAACCAAGACGATAACCTCAAGATAGCATTTTCATCATTGATTTTATATTTAAATGGAAATGTCTATTTGTACGAGGCTGAAGGGGAAAGGGGGAGCTAGGTGGGTAGAGATATTTTGTTTCTGGAGTCCACAGGTGAGAACATGGTTGTAAGGGTTCATCCACAGGTGAGAACATGGTTGTAAGAGTTCATCCACAGGTGAGAACATGGTTGTAAGGGTTCATCCACAGGTGAGAACATAAAAAAAACACTTTGTATGGTGCAGCCTAAACTTGGCGCCTCTGGTGGAAACAGTCAAATCCTGTGACAAGTGTAAATCTTCCGGTGCATGCTGAATTGTGAATACAGCTAAGAATATAAATTATTTTAAATTCTTGGGAATGAGCAACACTCACAGTGAAAATGAATAAATGAAAAACAAAAATCAGATTCAGCACTGCTAAATAACTAAGAAATAAAATGTTTACAACAGCAAAAAAATTTAAATATTTAGTTCTACATATAATTCTAATATTATTAATGGATTAAGATTTGTAAATGGATATAAACATATATATTAATTTGTAGAATTCCTTAGTTTCGTCTTCAAGATTGAAATAAGCTCATAAAATGTATGTCGCGGTATTCACCTGCCTTTACCTCATTTAATGCATCAGTTACAGTATATAATGTATCCTAACCTCATAAAAGGCATCAGTTTCATATATGCCACCACCCCAGACACGCATACAGTTCTGGTGAGTGTCAGCCGCAGACTGGAGGAGATAGCGAGTGTACTGGGGGGTGACAGCCTCCGGCAGGACGTGCGCTGGGATCCAGTTGCTGCCTTTCATGAACATGGTCACGTTGTTCACACGCACCCGGAAGTGACGCCCTGCACACAGTCAACACAGATTATATATATTATATATATAAGGTACATTGGATTGTGAAAGTACATAATTTGGAGAGTCACCAAATCGTAGGGGGCCTCGTAGCCTGTGTCGGAAAATCCGACACCATTTAATAATCATACAGATAATAGCTGTATTACCAACAAGTTACCCATAGAAAACGTAACTTGTAGTGGAATTACCATCTAAAGAAAACGGGATATCATCACCACATACCATTATAATTCACCAGCTATTCTGCTGGGAATTGTTCTTAAATACATTAGTCTTTGGACTTTACCATCATAAAACATCTTATATAAATTAACTTAATTATCAATATTAAAGTAGAGTAAATGTGACCCTTCTATCACTTTCTGACATGTGGACAATGTAAGCCAGGCGTCAGAGTGAGGAAGGAGGGCAGCCATTGTTGATACTAGACCAGAGGCTCACACGGGAGCAAATTCGGCTCTCTGTTAATTTTACTTGGACGAAGTGTTATGGAAACCAAAGGTGTACCATTATCACACGCTGTCAACAAATTCAAGTTAAGTGTTCTTTCCGAAACCCATGTATCTTTCATTTATGGCCATTAATGTCATTATATAGGGTGACCCGGTTAGAACGCGACATAGCCTCAAACTAAAGGTAATTAAGCCAGGTCTTTATTGTTCCATGTACTGTATAGTGTTTTCTCTGATATAGCTTGTCATATATAGGATTCTGGCTTCACAGCTAGCGCACTTTTGACAGGTCAAGACGAGGAAGATTTTGTGCACCAGTTACTGGGTGATGGAAGCTACCTCAAAGAGGATAATTTGTTGTCTACACCCTAGTTATACCTGGTGGACTAACCTGCTGTACTATAAGATAAGGAACCTCTTCAATGTATGTAGTCTAATTCTGTAGTTTGATTGGCTGCATATATAAATTTAATAAACCCCCCTAATGTGTAGAGGATCGATTTGTGAGATTGAGATTATTGCAGAAATACAGTCCACTTATCATTATACAAATTGCTATCGAAGTATACAAATTAACGTAAATATAAATTCATATAAATTAAATAAATATAAATCTCACAGGTCGGTTCCCACAGCCTGGTGGATAGCGCGCAGGCCTCGTAATTCTGTGGCGCGGGTTCGATTCCCGCACGAGGCAGAAACAAATGGGCAAAGTTTCTTTCACCCTGAATGCCCCTGTTACCTAGCAGTAAATAGGTACCTGGGAGTTAGTCAGCTGTCACGGGCTGCTTCCTGGGGGTGGAGGCCTGGTCGAGGACCGGGCCGCGGGGACACTAAAAGCCCCGAAATCATCTCAAGATAACCAAATTAGTTGGTAATGGCGGCCCGTCCGCCACTACCACAGGACCGGATTAAGGAAAGGGCTTAATTAAGTGACTAGCCTAAGGGCCTCTGCCAGTAGAATACCAGAATTTGTGCCAGAAATTCTTCAATTCAAGAACTTTGTTGGTCAACTTAATGAATTCTGACAAACATGAAACACTACCAGCAGTAAACAATGGATTAACGTCTTCACTCATGTAATGTTGAAATAGCATTATGGATTTACTTGTGTTTAATAATGACTATCGCAAATGGAGAGAGGAATTTCTCCAAGATGAAACATCTAAAGAATGTACACTGATCTACAATGGCAGAAGACTAAACAGACATACTTTCATGGCAATTGCAAATGATGCTCTCAATAACTTACAATGTGTGATGTTCAGGACAAATTTGTTTTTAAGAAATTAGGCAAAGCAAATATTTGCATTTTAATTATGGTTAGCCTTGTAAAAGTTATTTTAAGTTTTCAATAATTTACCTAATAGTCCATTTGGGATGTGTGTATTTCCCTGAATAAACATTAGATTATTAATTATTAATTAATAATATTAATTAATTGTAAAGTTCAGTATTACGATAATATGAAATTCCCCTTTTGAAATATTAATATATTTGCTTTGTATAATTTTAGATAGTATGTAGTGGATAGATCTGACCGAAGCCGAATTATAGTATTCAAGAGCATCAGTCCTGCCCATACAATTTACACAGCAGTTGACGATCCCTCACATTTACCAACTCTGTGAGGAGACCAACTTTCAGTCTCTGAGCTGCCTCTGCATTAGTTTTAGATAATCGTCGTTTAACATATAATATTCGTGTCATATTTATTTAATAAAACAAACGTTTTTGGCAATGGTTCGTAGTTATTTGTTCATAAGGGTAGTCGCTATTGGTGTTTGCTTTCACTACTACCTATTAGAAGGCATTCAGTGAATGAAGACCGTAGCTGTGCAGAAGGCGGCTGTTTAAAAACCTTTATTATGCTCTTATCATATACGCCTCACGAAGACTACCTGTCAGCACTTACTGTATAGTACACGATAATAAGCAACAAAAAAGGTTTGACTATCTTAAATTCTTGACCAAACCCCCACACGAAGGATAATTATAGTGTCCTATCATAGTGGATAGTAGACACTATCCATAGTGTCTACACCAGACACTATGGATAATTACCGACCACACCACCACACGAAGGTAATCTTTGGAATACTGATAATTACAATCCATCCTTCAAATCAAGCTACAATAATATATTGTGAACCCGACGGCGGTGTGTGTTCTGATGATCAGCTGGATAATTACCTTTTGTTTCGTCGGTGGCATCAACAAAATCCTGGTTAAGCTCGATAGTTCGAAACCCAACTCGAACACTCTTACTGGAAGTTTCAGAGTCATCTTCGTCTGTCCATTGAATGGTCAACTGATAAAGTGGTTGACCACCATAGCCATTGGGCCACCACATCTCTACCTGGCCCTGTAGAACCAAGTGCAGTTTATTATTACTTGTGTGTACATTTAGATTTTAAATGTTAGGGAAAATGTTATTTAACATCAAAGATGTACTAAATTTAATCGAAACTAGTCCCCTTCTCCTATTCGAAATTGGATAACTAGATTAGATACATTGTATTAAGGTGCACAAACGCATTGTAATTTTTTCTTAATTTCTCAGTTTATTCATAGATAGTATGTATAATTTGTATTAATTTAGATATTTGTTTCTTCATAAATCTCATTACCCAGATTCCTACTTTCATTGTGCAGAGAAGCATTAGCTAGGCAGAAGGAAAGTGAAAAATATAGTGAAAGCAAGTTACATGCAATCCATTTATTAGGTTTATTTGTAAAATTTGTAAATGTTCACTAATGAATCTAACTGAATTGTTGCACGTAATTTGGAAGAGCTGATCAATATAACACCTCATTTAACTTACCTCTTCAAGCGTGAAGGTGAAGGCAAGCAAAGCCTCATAGTGTTCCACCGTAGCTACACTAGGCTCCGTTGTAGCAATGAGGTTCCCCAGGGTGATGTTCACACTCCCAGTCACATTACCCGACTCAAATGCAGCATCACACCACACCTTGGGAAGAAACATGTGGCGGATAATAAAATATCGAACAATTATAAATAAAAAACAAATATATAACAACACTGTCTCGATGGAACTGATGTCAAAGATCCCTAATATGAACAGAATTCTAGTTAATAATATAAGGTGTAACAACTTTTAAATAACTAGGAATAATATATTTCCTCACTATAGCAAATAATCCAATTTAATGGGTTATGATCCCTGTTATACAGGATAGGAAGCCCTCAGGTTCATCGATAGGACCCCGGCATGACAACTACTGACCTTCACCACAACAATTGTCTAACGAGAAAATCTGTAGGAGCTATGAGAAGGATTCGAATCCGCATATTTGGTACTCACAAGCATACGCCCTAGACCACTACACAACGACATAGTCAAAAAGCAATGCAACCTGGCATCCAACTGAATCCTATAGGCATTCTGAGCCCTGATTGAGCTTCAATGAAAGCCTCAGAACCCCCTAGGGTTTGAATCCTATTCATGGCTCCTACTGATTTTCTCATTGCTGCATTGCGTTAATGTGATATCATTGCACATTTGATGAGAAGCGTTGGAGGTGAACTACTTTACCACAAAGCCAGAGTGCACGGGGGCAATTAATGCATGAAACCCCTGATTGGGCTTTAGTGGAAGCCTAAGAACCCTGTAGAGGATTTAGCTGAATCCCAGGTTGTATTGTTATTGACCATATCGTGGTGTAGTTGTTTAGGGCGTGTGCTTGTGAATACCAAGTATACGGGTTCGAATCCTCCACATTGGCCCCTACTGGTTTTCTCATTGATACATCACATTAATGTGATTTCGTTGTGTAATTGTCTAACTCCTGGGTACCAGTGTTACTGCTACGCTGAATAGTGGCATCAGGTGAAATGAAACATATCTTTATTGGATTGAATTGATAATTGAACCCCCCCCCCCTCAGTTGGGAGCCGAAGAGGTAGACCACTGTCCTATAGAACCCACGTAAATATTTCCGTATAGAGACGTATGAATATTGCTCATAGCCTAGGGTGTTCAAGTCAACATTTACCTTACCTTCACTGTGACAATCCAGCTTGGTCTTAGATCATGATCTGGCACCGTGGGGAGCGGGGAGGCTGGTGTGGCTGAGAAGAATACGTCTCTCACCAACAGTGAGTTCCACCCAACCAAATTCCAGTCTTTCCTTTTATTAAAATGCAAGAAAAATAAAATATTTATTGTTATTTATTAAAATAAGTATTCTTAGTATAATCTACATTCTCAAGATAATGCATCCGATAACAGACAAATGCCTTTTACGTTAAATTGTCTAAATTTGGCAATGAAATTACCCATAGCACACTCCGAGACCAGAAACTGTGTTGGGGTCACTAATGTTGTGTCATATACCAAAGTCCACGGCCAGTAATGCCTCTCACTCAATGCCCAAGTCTAATGCCTCATTATCAGTAATTATCATTATCAAGATCATTATCAATGCCTCACTATATATGACCAAGCTGAGGGTTGGTAATGGTGATTACGGGCTATTCATGCCCGTGCCACCTCTTGGGTGGCTTAAATCTTTATCAATCGTTGGTAATGCCACTCACCATATGCCCATGTTGGGGAATGCTGGACCCCAGTCCCAGCTGAAGGATGCCTGCATTTTACGGATGTGGTTGGCATGACATACTCCCTTAAAAGCAGGATCGACACACTTGGGCGGGACCACATAGTCTGCGGCCTGGGCCTCATACTGGCGAGCGGCGTACTCGACAGGCGACTCAAACATGACTTCCAAGGTGTTATCCTCGGACGTCTGCAACATGCAACAACTGCTATCAATGTGAAGAATAATATGAAAAATTTATAAAGTAATTGTTGCATTATTATTCCGTCGCTGTTTTACAAACTTTGTGTGTATATATTTAAACATCTTTATCTGTATATATACACAATGTGGCCTAATCACAGGAAAATTAATTTAGATATATTACATACATTATTTCCACGTGGATCTCTAACATATACAAACATTATCATCAGGTACCTGAAGGTGTTCTTTAACATCAAAGACGTATCTGACGAACATATTATCGGAGGTTCCGACAAGTTCACCATTGAGTAGCACCTGGGCGGCCGTGTCCAGCCCCTGGAACACCAGAGCAACACGTTCCTGGTCCACCAGGTCCTGGGAAGCTGTGGGAGCACAACACAACTATTGACTAGTGTAGAGTCCTTGGGGATCTACAAGGTTTGAGGCTACTAGTGTAGAGCCCTTGGGATCTACAAGGTTTGAGGCTACTAGTGTAGAGTCCTTGGGATCTACAAGGTTTGAGGCTACTAGTGTAGAGCCCTTGGGATCTACAAGGTTTGAGGCTACTAGTGAAGAGTCCTTGGGATCTACAAGGTTTGAGGCTGTGTTAAGCAATCCATTTATAGTATATGGCAACTTGACATATAATTCGTATAAAGGTCTTTAAATTAAAAATATGTGAAAATGAGCTAATAAGTTAATTATTCTGTAACCGAGGCGATAATAGTAGTGCTAATTGCCTTATTCACGGCTAAATCTAACTATAAAACGACTAATATAAGCGACCTAACCTAACGTAGCTTTACCCAATAATAATGCATAAGTTCAGAAATACAGTATAACACTGAAGCTAGTTACATTACATACTGAGTCTTTATGCCACAACACTTATACACTACAGCTGCCTGCTCTAGTTACTGTATGAAAAACATTTACTTTTACATTAAAAATGTTGAACTAAGGAAACTTAAACTGTATCGTAGAACTAATTATATAATCTATTTTCTGGTTTTAATTTTTGCTAATGTCAAAAATCCTTGTTATTTTTGCCAAGTAATCGTACCGCCTAATGCCAAAGGCCTAAAGTTCCAAAAATGTTTGAAAAACAGCGTTGGGAATATGTAAGCTAAATGCTCTTTAGCGCTCATTCTCCTACTATTGTCAGTGTTACTATGACACAGCTGCCCTACATTATATATAGTATCTAAAACTCATGCTTTATTTTCATATTTAAGCACAATAATTTGTAAATACCAATATATATAGTGCGTTATAATAGACGACGCCTGGCATGCTTGCTTAACCCTGCCAGCAGCAGTTGGCGCAGAAGAACTAGGCTGCCTACAGACCAAGTGGAGACCACCTACCAGTTAGTGTGGTGGAGTAAGTCCAGTTCTGCTCGGAGACCCAACGATAGTCGAGGTCGTTGTAGCGGTAGTAAACGTCGGAGGTGAGGACGTTAGCCTTGAGGAGATCGGTGTACACCCCACCAGGCACCGTCCCGCCCACCACCAAACCTGTTCAGCACACAACACGCTACATCAGATCTCTGGTTCGTAGTGCTGTCATCAATGAATGGTTTATCACGATCGTCAGGAAAGGGATGGTTTATCAATGTCAATAGGTCAAGTAAGTGGTTTAATTGGGGTTAACAGGTAAGGGATGATTTATTAAGGTCACCAAGTCAATATGTAGTTTATTAAAATCACCAAGAAGGGACGTTTATTGGGGTCACCAGGTAAGGAATGGTTTGTCATGGTCTCCAGGCAACTTGTTCTTAAGCTAGGCTGGTCCAACCGGCACCGACTCCCAATGACGCATTCGTCAATTTTAACGTAGTGCGTATTCAAATGTGCATTTTCTCATATATAAAGTATTATTATTATATACTAGAATGTGTTGAATAGTCAGGTCTAACTTAGGTAGGTTAGGTTCTGTTGGCAATTATCCAACCTGTCCTCTGGTCAGTCTTGTTAAAGACTGACGTCTTCAAAGTGGCGGCCGTCGTGTTCCCCTTCCCCACAACGGTTACTAATGGCATTATTCCTATCAATATTTTTGTTACTGCTTTTTCGTGTTCAACTAGTTATTTTTTCAATAAATCACAACCAGTTTCTCCAATATATGATCAATTTCAATCGTTACAACTGATCTAATGGAGGTAATGGTAAACACCATTACCTCCATTGTTCTTAGTATTACTACCATTATGAGCGTTGCCATTGCTGCCTCCTCTCTCCCCCCCCCCCCATTATCAGTATTACCAACGCTAACATCACTCTTGCTATTACTATCGTTAACATCAACCCTCAACATTATTAACAAAACCGTCACGTTCATCCGTATTGTCATTATTACTGTTACTATTGAGTTGTGACTCAAGTTTTTTCCTAATAGTATTTTGGAAATGAAATACAAATTTGCAATTAGTGTCGCTAAGGTCTTTATATTTGTTTTCCAAAAATGGTATATAAGGTAACTTTACAGTCTATTTTTTTTGTTCATTTATTTGTTTTGCTACTATTGTAGAAAATTCGTTTTTTTTTCCTTGCAACTGTCAATGTGCCAGCGGGGATAAGCGAGTTTGATGTTGTTGTTGTTATAGATTCAGCTACTCGGAACAAGTTCCAAGTAGCACGGGCTATGGTGAGCCCGTAGTGGACTTGCCTGGCACAGGAGTGGTGCTCCAAGTTTGATGGAACAGCTGGTAATATGGTCAGCTTCACTATCTAAACACTCAGGGGTCACATTGACGGAGAGCTCTGAGAAAAGACCATGTGAGCCTGATAAAGTTGAGAGACTAGCAAGCAGTTATTTCCTCTTAGTTTTCTACCGCAGATCTGGCCACACATTTACAATGCTAGCCAACATATATATACATTCTCTTGTGTCCTCCATGGACAGGGTTAGAGATACAATACATACATTTATGGCTACATAATCAGGGGCTCGAGATATGTTCTCTTACATATAGTACAGTTGGTTATTAGGTACTCGAACCACAGAATGTGATTAATACACGCTTACAAAGGTGAAATGCAATTTTAACCAGCTTTTACATACACACATACACGCAGACGATGAGTCCCAGTAATCGTGGCAGATGAGCTGATATCAACCCACAACTGAAGAACCGTCAAGTGTGAACCAGATTACTACGAAGTGTATTAGTTTGTCGAAAAGCGGATATTACATAAAGAGGGCGAAGGGTATTAGTGAGATTTTATGAGATCGGATATGAAGAGAAGGCAGTGTTACTAGTGTTTAAAACAGGTTTGGGATGAAAGAAATTTCTTTTGGCTTGAGAATAGGCACAGTTAATAAAATGTAAGGGGGTAACCAAGAAATTGAGGGGTCACTGATGTCTAAGGCCCGGAGGAAGAGAGAGACGAGAACACTTTTCTGAACAGAAGGAGGATGGTGGGAAAAGCAGTGAATGTACTGTGCACCGTGCACAGGCTTGCTGTAAGCAGAGAGAATACACAGAGTAATCACACTATCGTGATGTATCAATGAGCAAGTCCATAGGGAGTCCCCAGGGAACACCCAGCGTATAGGTTTGAACACTTATCACTGGATCCTCCTGATTTGCTTGGAGAGAAAAACCGGACCCAGAGCTGTGAACATTAACGTCTAGGAGAGAAAAGAGGGGAAATAGATTCTCATTCATCTTTGAAATTGATAGAAGCCAGATTGTTAAGATAGGCGAGAAAAGGCTGGAAAATACTAGTCTCGAGGCCATAGCGCAAAAATTGTCATCAACATAGCGAAGCCAGAGAGAGGGACAAGTGTCAATAGTGGAAAGGAAAGAACAGTTTCAAAGTATTCCATATAGAGATTGGCAAGAACAGGGAAGAGCGGGGAACTCATAGCGACACCGAAAGTTTGAGATAATTATTTTCCATTAAAAGAGAAAGAGTTAAGAGTCAATACCGAGTCTGACGAGTTCAAGGAAAACATCAGTATTAAGCGGGAGATGAAGAAGGCCCTCAGTCGCCTTCTAAGGAAAGAATGAACATCATTAATTAAAGGGAACATTAACAAAAAGAGAATCAACATCAAGATTAAGCATCTTACAGGAGGGCTGCAAGCACAATCTTTCGATTAAGTCCCCAAGAGTGATGCAGGTGGGCAGGAGAAAAAGTTCCAAGATAAAGAGCGAGAGTTTTGGCATGCCGGGAGGCAAGAGGACAGCCAAGAGAGCCGCTTGAAAAAATTATAGAACGATGAAGAACAAGAAGTTTGTGAGTTTTAGCAGACTGTAGAAATAAGGTAGAGTAGGGCAAATGACACAGGTAATAATAATGGCCCAGGACGGACCGAAACGTCGTTGTTTCTTCATTTTCAGTTGTGAGTTGGTGTGTGACGGTATCAACACCTTCTCTGGAGTGAGGTGTGGCGATAGCGACGCCATCTGTGGACCTGCACTGCAACTCCAAGACATTAGGTGAGACGAAGACAATGCCATCTGTTGACGGAGAGGTGGCAAGTTCAACGCCATCTGTGAAAGGCTCCTGTTCGTACCTCAGAAGGAGGGGTCGATGATGAAGACCTCTGGTGAAGGAAGCAACAGGTATCAACGCCACATAGATTGTGCATCTGATTATATTTTCAGTTCCCCGGTGAAAGGCTGCCGTCCTATGTTCTCCTTGTATACTTTCTGCCTGACTAATGACTTATTATGTCCACAGAGGTAAACGAGGTAGTTCACCGGGATGAGTATGGGGGGGGGGGTGCATAATAAAGAAAGATTGATTATGTACCTCTATGATCTTTTCCACTACCACTCACAGGAGAAATATATATATACTAGCTGTACCCGGCCACGTGTTGCTGTGGCTCAGCAACGCACAGCCGAGCCACAGCAACCTTCCCCTGTCCCCCAGTCCTCCCCACCATTCCCCACTCCCCCATCCCCTCGTTCTCCCCACAATTCCCCCCCCCCCATTCTCTCGTCCTCCCCACCATTTCCCCCCTCCCCTGTCCCCTCTTCCTCCTCACCATTTCCCCACCCCCTCGTCCGATGCATTCCCAAATGATCTGATGTTTCACTTACGGGCTATTCATGCCCGTGCCACCTCTTGGGTGGCTTAATCTTTATCAATCAATCAATCGATCTGATGTTCCCATCAGAAAATCGGGACCAAATGATTTGATGTTCCCCTCACTGAAAAATAAGAACAGTTAAAAAAACGAAATGACAAACAATGAAAAAATAAAAAAATAAACTAAACTCACGAAATGAACTGTATGGTAAACAACACAGCTTCAATTCCAATGCAATGTCACACAAAATAATTTATTCAAAGTGAAAATAAATCGAAATTATGAAAAATTCAATTTGTCAATGCAATTGGAAACATTGAAATGGAATCTTAACATATTTAGTATAGCGTGTGTTGCTCTTACGTGCAACAGATGGCGCTGTTTAAAAAAAAATGTTTTTACTTGTCACATGTGTGGCATGTATATAGTAGGTATATAAAAACATGTGCGTATTCAAATGGAACGTTGTGTCAAAAGCAATCGGTGAAGAACTCTCGGAGATGTGTTGCTCATACGTCCAACAGATGGTACTGTTTTTCAAAAACATCATGTCTTTTTCTTGTCACAGGTGAGGCATGTATATAGTAGGTATAAAAACACGTGCCTATTCGAATGCAACGTTGTGTCAAAATTTCAAAGCAATCGGTAAAGAGGATTCAAAGTTTTTCCTCACATGAAAAACAGTTTAAAAAAAAAACCATGTTTTTTCCTGTCACAGACGTGATGACATCTATATAGTATGTATATAAAAACACGCTCGGATGCAAATGGAACGTTGTGTCAAAATTTCAAAGCAATCGGTGAAGAACTTTTGGAGATTAGCGATTTTGAATAAACGAACATTTACATTTTTATTTATATAGATATAATAGAAAGTCGGTCTGTCCAAGCTAGGAGGCCAGATGCTTGGAGCTAGCCTCACCCAACTATCCAAAATGACACATGAAGAGGATGCGAGTGTCATAGGTCAGTCAGGATTGGCCCCAGTGCCACCCTTTACAAAATATCGACATCTGAAGCGACCCCTTGCCATTTTCATGAAGTCTGAAATCAGGAATGTGTTTTTTGTTGCGATTTTAGCAGTTTTTTCGGTGCTTCATAATATTAAATTTTCTGAGAGAGAGCAGTGAAGGGTAAGAAAGATGAAGAGAAGGCATAGGTGAGAGTTAGGGAAAGGAGAGGGGGAGAGAAAGATACCTGTGCATAATCAGAAACACCATCTAGTATATGTTATGAGATCCATTATAATATGTAGTAACGTATAAATGTACTACACAATCACAGGGACTTTTATATGTTGATTCAAGAAAACTCCCACATGCAGTTAATGTAACTATACTGCCCGGGAGAAGGTGGGCGGGACTTACAGTGGTTGGTGGAGGAGAGAGACCAATTGGAGTTGAGGAAGATGATGGGCAACGGGCGGGGGTGGGTGGAGGTGAAGGCGTCATAGGCGAGGTAGACTGTGGCGCCACACATGAGCCCCAGACACACCAAGGACGGGCTGTACACCCGCCACCACGGCCCCTCCCGCCTCGCCTCCTGCTCCCGGTTCAGTGGGTTGGGAGCCATTTAGTCAGGCAGGTGTTGAGGTTTCCATGGGGGGAAGGGAAGGGCGGTGTAACACTGTTGCTATGTGTGGAGTCTAGGTGGTGGTGGTGTGACGATATCAAGTTTTGCTAGTGGAGCGTGTGTGTATATATGTGTATACATATATAAATATATATAAATATATATATATATATTAGTGTTGAGAAAGTGCAGGTGGTGCTAGTTGCGTGTGTGGTACTTGTGGTGTTCAGGTGATACGAGTACTGTACTGGTAGTGTTAATGGTGTGATTATGGTGCTAGTCGTATGTTAGCATCGTAGATGGTTCTAGTGATAAGTGATATAGTGCGCAGGTAGTGTAGTGGCAAGTGATAAGAGGTACAAGTAGTTGTAGTGAGTGACAGCGGATTGTGACGTGTAAATGGCGAGGTGTTGGGGGTATAGACAGTGGTAGTGGTTGGTGGACTAAAGGGGTCTAGTGTAGGTGATGATAAAGAGGGACACTGTCCACCGTCTCCAGGAACCAGGCCCACCCAGCGCCAGGTGTCTCTGAGAGCATCACTTCTCTTGACTGCCAGGCGGATGAAGAAGGCGGATGAACTCTAAAGCCGAGTTCACTTGTAAATCGTAATCACGTCCAGCCCTGTCTTGCCCCACTCCACCACACACACAGACTTGAGGTTGCCTCGCTCTTGCTACAGTTGTTGTGAGACCTCCAGGGAGCAGCACACACATGTTTAACACCACTGTCGTTATACACAGACACTCGCTGGCAGACAGATAAGCTTATCATTGATAACTGTAAGTACCTCGCTCCACACGGAGTTCCTGGGGGAAAGCATCTCGGGGAGTTTGCACTTCCTGCTGAAGTAGATCTGATCAAATGATAATGTTATTGAAGCCTTACAAAGAGATCTACATGAACTCCAAAGGTCAGAAGACTGGCAAATGCTTTTTAATATCGACAAATGCAAGACCCTGCATGTGGGGCATAACAACCCACGCCAAGACTACTAAATTAATGGTATTACATTACAGTAGATTGATGAAGAAAAGGTCCTTGGAGTCAAGATCCGCCACTTATTAAAAGTTGCACAACAGGTGCGTGCAGCAGTCAAAAAAGCTAACCAAACTCTTGGGATAATCAAGAGTACTTTCAATTATCAGAAAAAGAAGTTCAACTGTATAAATCTCTGGTGCGCCCCCATTTTGATTACTGTATCCAAGCATGGAGACCTCATTTTCAGAAGGACATAGCTACTCTGGAGAAGGTGTAACACCGGGCAACAAAAGTCATTCTAAAGCCGAGTCATCTCTCCTATCAGGAAGGCTTGAAGGCCACAGGGCTAACAACAATACAAACCAGGCATGACAGGGCGGATCTCATTGAAACTTAAAATACTGAACAAATTAGAGGATGTTGATTCTGATATTTTCTTCAGAATGTCAGATGTAACACAACGAGCAACAGTTTCATCTCAACAAGCCACAATGTAGGACTGAGAACAAGAGATGCTTTTTCACCCACAAGGGTGAAAACCCATGGAACTGCCTACCCGCTGAAGCCGTAAAATCCAAAACTGTGCCGAGTTTTAAAATATACCTGGAAAAGAACAAAAGCAAATAGGGGGACTTTCGATAATCAGCCGGCTTACTGTCCTCATCGAGGCCAATGGAGTGTTAGTGGTCCTCTGGTAAATTCCGGTAACATGCTTATGTATGAATACACACACAAATGACTAATGATGGTAACAGAGTCCATTTATTCTTCCTCGTGGTACCTGGCTAGCCAAAAAGTTGACCATAACCTTGGACTACCTATAAGCAGCTTGAGGATAATAGCTCGGCGACAAGGTGATAGATACAATAGCTATTACATCTATCATATTACATGTGAAAAGAACCATTTGTATATAGATCATCGAATAAAGTCAACCAGACTAGCTTGGGAGTACCAAGTGAACGGGTTCGAATCCTCCTGATGGCTCATCCTGATTTTCTCACCATAGATTAGTGCTGCACACTATTCTACCAACCATATCACCAAACACAGTGTGAGCTAATTGTTATTGTCTCAAAAAATAAGCTTGCTTTACACTGCTCTACACCTGTTCACTCCAGCCATGATTATAACAGTTTGTATAAGTTATAAATATTGTTTCTGATTCTGTGTGCATTACGCATCTCTTGGAGCTTGTGTCACCTGATGATGTAGACGTGACCAAATGTAGACTGTCAGCAAAGCCATTGCATCACTATGTAATGGAATTACCAGGAAAACAGGAATTCTGAGCTACTTTTTTAGCAATTCAAAATTAATATTTTGAATTGCCATGCTAGAAAGCATGGCGAAGTATCCACGTTTGCTCACAGGATGAGCTAGGTGCATGATAGGCAGATAAGTATGACAATGAACTAGCTCAATGTAAATTACATTTTATATGGGTACAATGTAACTGTACCCATTTTGGGACACTAAACCATTCTGTCACCCAGACGATGAGAATGTCCTCCTCGACAATTAATAGCTAGGCTTGCAGCCTTGCCGACAGAAGCCTCAATAAATACGGAAATGTTTAATAATGTGACATGGAGTATCTTCAGATGTTAAGGCATACACTTGGCATTTATGTATAGCGAACAAGATAATAATAACAAGATAAGCCAACAAACTTTGTAAAATCTCTTTATGTATGTACCTTACCTAAATAAAATTATTATTATTATTATTATTATTATTATACTATTATTTAACAGTTCCGAAACTAGTTCCGCTTCATTGGGCCTACTGTTAATTCTGAGCAGCGAAATATATACACACTCAATTAGCATGCTTGTCATAGTTTACGTTTGCAATAGAACTGTAGCTTACTACTGTTGGGGTTGGAGAGGGCCCAGGAAGTATTGGCTGCGAAGGTGGTGTGAGCGGCCACACGTGACCACAAGCTGGCGCACACCACCACTCTTCCCAACCAGCTCCCAGCCATCATCTTCCCTATTGTCTCCCTGAGGAAAAAACACATTTTTAGCCTAAACAACTGAGCAGAGGAGATGCAGAATCTGCGGTGAGAGTGACGGACACCGCCTTGACCACTACCTGAGAGAATGTGAACACCTGAGAGACACTAGAAATGTGTGTAGAATAATAAACCCCACATTGTTTGAGTTAGGAAAACACTATTTGTCAAATATAGATACTGTTCTTAAAAAGATTCCCCCATTTTACACCCGCAAGATAACGTAAGCTTTTAAGGGTTGACACATGTTAATCTTGTTTGAGAAGCTGTTCACTTGAGACAGTTAAGCAAGTCCCAGCTGTGTCTGGGTACAAGTGACAGGATGAATAACCCAGCGAGTTTTCTTCCTATTGGGAAGTGTTGTACATGCTGCTATGGCGGTGTGTCCACTCACAGGATGTGTGGACAAACCAAGCCTCATACTGAGGGCTGCACCACCAGGCCTCACTAAGGGCTGGTGATGCACTCCAGTGTGTATACTGGAAACGAGTGTAACCTCCAGATAAAATAACCTCCGGAGGAGTGTAACAGTCTAAGGATACTAATTCTTATATTCCTTTGAATTGTGCTGCCATCGTGATAATGAGCAATAACAGCACTTCCTGCCCTCCCTGTAGCTGTATTGAGTGATCCGTCAGTGTATATGGTCTGTGTTATGTTGTTTCCAGCTTGTATATTGTGAATGTGTTCTATGGTGCTTAATTTAGCAGCAAGCTGAGCATGAGGATTGTTTGTGATTAGTTTCTTGGTTGGGTATGCAGGGGTCAGGATGTCAAAAGGTACAACAAAAGAACTACATCTTTCATCTGTGTATACATCGTGCAGTCCCATCATTTTAATATGAGTGGCTGTTCTTTGATTCCATTTAGACTCGCTGGTTCCATTTCGTATGTGTTTTAGTACAGTTCAACTGACACAATGTTGTTTTTGTTATCACGCTTTAGTCCCATCATAAGATTGATTTCAAATATTCTATCTCGAATGCTAAGTATATTTAATTCTTTCCGCATATTAAGAACTTTGGTAGTTATAGGACAGCCAAGTATAATTCCGAGTGCTTCATTTTACATTTTTTCCAGTCTATCAATACCTTTGCCATTTTGCAGGACTAAAGCTGGTGCATGATAGTCTATCAGAGAATAACGTGCTGTCTCAGAAGCCAGAAATAGATAAAGAATACTTAGCAAGAGGGTAAATATAAAAATGTTGTGGATTCCTTCTCACATTGGCCTGCAGGAACATGACAAAGTTGACGTCCTTGCTAAGGCTGCAGTAAATACAGTATTGATCGGAATCTTGAGTTATCAAATAGGTCCCTTAAAAGTGTCATTAGATGAGAACTCCTGGATGGATATGAGGAAAGTAGAACAGTGCAAAATGGAACTAGCAGGTTCATTGTTCATTACAATGAAATGTGTGAAGTAAAACATGTGTATGGGGCAAGTAACGAAGTAAGTAGACTAACAGATGTTGTCACAGCTCGTATAAGACTTGGCTACAAGTATCTCTGGCAGTTCGGCTTGTATAGGGATCTAGATGAAGTAAAGTGTGTGGACAAAGACAGGGACACACACTCGAACACTATATCTTGGATTGTAGTAAAATTTAGCCATTTAGAGATAAATCTAAGCTCACTCTGTATGATATGGCAACCTATCTTATTACCAAGGATAAAATACCTGAAATCCTTGCACTGTATCCATATTTCGCTTTCAGTAGACAAACGACATATGAGATTAAGAAACAAGTAGTGTATTATGAAGATTAATAATAAACAGCAGCTCCCCAATGACTAATATCTCAATTGGCCAAACAATTATGTAGTAGCGATAAGACCTACCATTAATGTATAATAACTTACTGTAAATATATAGCTCTTGAAATAGAACATTCCCTGTAATTAGCTGACATGTAACTATAAGGTGTGAAGTATAGATGAAATTGTTTATGTAATAATCTAAGATGAGGTCTGATAAAGACCTTTTGTGCCCTCTGTAATGCTTTTTTGCGCTACAGCTCACAGAATGAGTATGGGGTGCACAATAAACTAGCCGCCTCCGGCGGCTACAATCAAATCAGTCTAAGGGTCCAACATAAACTGAAGGCGCTCGTCGTGTGTGAGCAACAGATGGCTAACCCACACGGGCTGCTAGTTGTACAAGATAACAGCTTAGTACCAAGCCCTGAGCATAACCCTATGCTGGCACAGATTGGTCATTATTAATGAGGTACAAGATCTATGTTATAATTGGGTTAAAAGTAAGGCTCTTTGGGCTATGTTTAACAAATTTAGATTTGGCGAGGACGATTGCCGCCCAAAATGGCGACAATAATGTGATGTTTACACTGTGATGGAGGGAGGAGCCCCAGACCTACCTGAGGCCGAGCGGAGAGTGACGCCTGCACACTGAGAGTCGCTTTATATATCAGCCAAGTGGAACTCTCACCTGTGCAAAGAAAACATTACTTTATTTTTGGTCATAATAGGATTGGTTAGGTTAGGTTACGTTATTTATTTATATACAAGAAGGTACATTGGGGGTTAAGAGAGTAAATGATAATATTTTATTTATTATTATTATTATTATTATTATTATTATTATTATAGTACATAGCAATGAAGATTTTACATTCTTGTAAAGCCACTAGCACGCATAGCAAAGCTATGCGTGCTAGTGGCTTATCGATTTGGCTTATCCAATCTATAATACGGCGACCAAAACTGAACTGCATAATCTAAATGGGGCCTAACCAGAACAAGATATAGCTGAACCAGAGCAAGATATAGTGGAAAGGGTTACAGAGGCACATAATGGGCTCAGGATTTACATACATTGGGTTTATGAGAGTACATAGCATTGATGCAGCTCTGCTTCTTTCAGCAGATCGACAGAATCCCGATTTCCAGGACCTGTAGGGGTACGTAACCCCTTCGGGAAGCCCAGGCCCTGGGGCCAGCTAAGCCGGTAAGCCCTGTCTGCTGTAGGCAAACTGGCAATCGGCGTCGCCGTTAAACCTCGGGGCAACAAAGGAGCACTATCAAACACATCCTAGGTGAACCTAATGGGAAGCTAGGCAGACCTCCGCTAAGACAGCAAGAATGCGCTAAAAATAAACAAAAAGAACCTCGAAGCAACAAGTTCAAGTATGTTTATCGAGACAAGAAAAAAATACACCTCAAAGGGATAGAGTAGCTTAGGCTATTTCTACCCCCACACACAGACTAACCGGTCCCCAGAGAGAAACCTTGGCCGCCGCTGAATGCAAGAATCAATACCCGTGCCACACTTAAACCCGGCGCCACAACAGCTAACCACAGAAAACAACTGCCCCGTCGCAACACCAAGGATCTCCTGACGCCATAAACACAACATACCGCCCTTCGGTGCGGCCAGTCTCCCTCTAAGATACACCTCTTGTCGTCTCTCCTCTATCTACAGCACAACGCAACAAGCACTTTTGAAACTCTTATCCTCAACATAAACGCGTCTCCAAACATCTGTACTGGTGTAGTTATCGAGGACAAACCCTTCATGCAAACTGCATCTAGTATCAAGAAGAATGTGTAGCAAGTAAACCTTGCTGCAAGTAAAACTTGCTGCAAATGCAAGCAGCGCCGGCCGCAGCGCGCCCCACCCAGAACAAGCCCACCTGCTACCCAGGGCAAGATGGGAACCCAACACCCCCCAGCGAACCCCAAGAGCGAGAACAACACCAAGCGATTAAGGCCTCAAACAGGAGTGAGACCCGAATAACCCAGAGAAAATAACCCTGAATCGCAAGGGAAGTACTTACCGAGCAGCTAGGGAAGGAAGCCTATAGGCACATGCAGCCCAGTAGACTTGTAGGAACATTTGGCCACAACACAGCCGGCAAAGTCACAAATGCAAAGCCAGATACAAACTTGAGGCCAGAGAGGACTTCCGACACCTGGCATATCAGTCGACGAACTAAACAAGGGTGGTGAGGTCTGCGCGCCTGAGCAGGGTCCCTGTCTACCCCTGTCAGGGGGAGGGTGAGACACTAACAAGCGGGCGCACTAGTTGGATTACGTGTTGCTGATTAGAGGGGACCCTCCGTCACTATGTGATGGAGTGCGAAAAGATACGTGAATTTAGAGACAATTCTATAACCAATGTTCCAGCGATGTGTCAATATTTCATTCAAAATGATCTGCTACCAGAAATTTTAGCCAAATATCCCCAGTTTGCTAACTGTAGGTAGTAACTAAGTGATTGTAACCTATCCACCGCTGCCCACTGGATGGGGGACGGTGTGCAGGACAAACATATAAATTTTGACACTAGCTCTCCACATATGTCAGTTGCTTAATTTAGAACCCGTACTTGAGGTCGATCTCGAACCCATTGTTGATGTGATGACTTATATTGAATTTTGTAACTAGCTCATCAAGATTGTAACTTGCTTAGCTAAATGAATTGTGGGGTTCAGTCCCTGAGCCCATTATGTGCCTCTGTAACCCTTTCCACTACCGCCCACAAGATGGGTATGGGGTGCATAATAAATGAACTAAACTAACTAAACTGATTAGAGGGGGGGTAGAAATAGCCTAAGCTACTTTATCCCTTTGAGATGTATTTTCTTGTCTCAATAAACGTACTTGAACTTGACGTGTTGCTTGTTTCATTATTTTCTAATGGGAGGAGTTCTTTGGCTCTGTTCAGACGTAGGTTACAATTGTAACCAGTATAATCGTTTTACACAGTATAATCGTGAGTGAGTTTATAGTGGTTCACCTACCTTTCTGGTGGTATCCCTGGTTGATGGCAGACATGACAAACTCTAAATGTGGAGAGTTTATATGGCCATTGCTTCCTGTGGCTCTCTGGGGAGGCCAGGTTCTGGCTCGGGGCCCCCTGGTAGGAACTCTCTCCAAGGACTGATGGAACCAAACTAATATGGCACATCAATTTGATAACTTCAGGAAGCCGATAGGGCTCTCCTCGGAAAGTACTGTACCTAATTACATCCTCATATTTTCCTACCTAGCGCTTCATACTCGCACTGTATCTCGTGTTATGCCCGAAACGCTTTGCGTAATAGTGGCTTTAGGCATTGTATGTACTAGCTATACCTATAAGTTAAACAATCCTTGTAAATATTTATTGTATGTATGTACCTTACCTAAATAAAATTGTATTGTATTGTATTGTTACCCACTCCCCCAATATATGTACCAAAGTCATGCAACTTCACCCCTGTAATCATTGCTATCAACTAATATCATAATTGTTATGTTGAATGCAGATTTTACTACAATGTACCTATTAATAATCCTCAAATTATGCTACAATGTACCTGTTGATAATCCTCAAATTTTACTACAATGTACCTATTAATATTCTTCAAATTTTCTTACTGTACCAATTAATATTCTTCAAATTTTCTTACTGTACCAATTAATATTCTTCAAATTTTCTTACTGTACCAATTAATATTCTTCAAATTTTCTTACACTGTACTTATTAATATTCTTCAAATTTTTGCTACAAATTACTTAAAATTATGTTAGATTAAGGACCTGCACGAAATACTATACGTGTTAGTGGCTTTGCAAGAATGTAAAAACATCAATGCTATGTACTCCCATAAACCCAATGTACCTTCTTTTGTGAGTGTGTGTGTGTGTGTACTCACCTATTTGTGCTTGTGGGGGGGTTGAGCTCCGACTCTTTGGTCCCGCCTCTCAATTGTGCATACAGTTGTGACACACACACACACAATATATGTGTGTGTGTGTGTGTGTGTGTGTAATTACCTAAGTATAGTTACAGGATGAGAGCTACGCTCGTGGTGTCCCGTCTACCCAGCACTCTTTGTCATATAACGCTTTGAAACTACTGACGGTTTTGGCCTCCACCACCTTCTCACCTAACTTGTTCCAACCGTCTGTGTGTGTGTGTGTGTTAGATTTTATATTCTATTCTAATCATATTTATATTTATAAAAATAAATAATAACAGAGTACCAAGCAAATGACCCTTACAGAACTAGTCCAAAGATGGCCAGCATTTAGCCTGGAGCATGGAGGGCTTACCACGTTTAAAATATCCAAAGTAGGTGTCCCACAAGACACCAGCAAAAGGACTGACAATCAATATGACTGCATGAGGAAACTAGGCTGCCTAGTGGTGGTATTCGGTATTATGTTTCACGCTAATTTTGAATGTTTCTCCTGTTCTGAGTGAATTGTTTGTAGAGTAGTTTGGCAATTTTGAGGTTTTAGTCTTTGTTAACCATCAAGATATCTGTAAAGTCTCAGAGACTTTCTGGATGCTTTCCCGGTGTAATGGCATGTTGTTGTTGTTTTAGATTCAGCTACTCTGAACAAGAAGTTCAAAGTAGCACGGTCTATGATGAGCCCGTTGTGAACTTACCTGGCACAGGAGCGAGGCTGTAACTTCTTGTTGGCTCACTATGTAATGGCAGATTCTCACTAGCTCTCTGTGCCTCTGTGAAGGGGGGGGGGGGGGGGCCAGGTTTTGGCTCATGTCCCCAGTAGGAAAAAACAAAACTCCCATGTCCGATGTGACCCATTTGCATGAAGATAGCTTTCCCCAGAAAGGAGTGAGTGGAGACACAAGAGAAAATATTTTATGGAAATGACATGGTGGAAAAGGAAATGTTTACTTTGAACAACAACAGAATGAGAGTACATGGGTTGAAGCTAGAGAGAGATAGTCCACATAAATCCTGCCCGAAACGCTTTGCGTAATAGTGGCTTTAGGCATTGTATGTACTAGCTCTATCTATAAATCTATAAATTTTTGTCAAATCTCTTGTATGTATGTACCTTACCTGAATAAACATTTATTTATTTATAAATGTAAGAAAATATTCTTTTAGCATAATAAAGTATTTAATAAGTAGATCTTACAGGAGACATATAGATTGGAAATCATCATATTAAGACATTCAGTAGCAGGAAAATCAGGGTTGTAGAGTTTAAGTTTGATCTTTCAAGTGTAAATCAGCAAGTTTTCAAGGATAATCAAAAACATTAAAGATAATAAGTGTTTTATTAAGAAACCTTGGCCCCATGAAACTACCCATTTGACAGGCAGTACAAAATGTATAAACCAGCTATATTACAAATGTACAGACTATCAGTCCTACAGAAATGAAAAGCTCTGAGAGGCAACCAAAAAATATCAGCCAGGTGATGGATTTTAGGTCTTTGGATTATCACCACAATATACAAAAAGGACAGTGTGTATTTTTCATGTTAGTTAAATGCATCTATTTCAGAAAATAAAATTTAGATATTTTGTAACTTATACATAAAAAATATATAGTATAAATACTATCTACATGTTAAATACCCTGAATAATTAACTAAGATAATGAAGGATTTGTCATACTATTGATGGAAAAATATGCCAACTAAATTATCCAGTTAGTAGCCTAAAAGTACATTTATGACATATATTCAACATATTACATTATTACATAGCTGAAAGTGAAGATTTAATTACCGATAGATGATATCCTGTTTGCTGATGCTCTTAAAACAAGAGAGTATTTCATGCAAGTAAATACAAAATTTCTGTAAGACTGACAGGATTCAGCAATACATTCACACATCCACTCAGACTAGACATGTCTAGTCTAAACAGACTAGACATTCTGAAAATACAGGGTGTCAATTATTTTAACATAAGATCAAAAATGAAAAATAATTGAAAAGACCAGAGGTATAGGATGCTGGCTTTGTCCAAAATGAAGCTTTCTTACTAGCCCCAGACAAGATGCTCGGATATAAATTATAATGCTGAGTGCTTTACCCCCACAACAATCTTTTTTATTACTGTAATCACATAGACCACTGGAAATTGAACACCAACCCTGCAAGAAGCAGGGCTGTTGCTCTACTGACCAGTCCAAGTGGTTGCTTGAGCACTTCTGGAAATGGGTCAAGAGTTGGCGTATGAGCACACATAAGTGACAAAACACACTGTTGATTGACAGTTGAGACCAGTTGATTGACAGTTGAGAGGTGGGACCAAAGAGCCAGAGCTCAACCCCCGCAAGCACAACTAGGTGAGTACATGGTTACAAACAGAACACTGAGTGCCAGACTATGGATAATGTACAGTAAATTTTGATTACTCTATTATTTAGGGATATGTACTTCTTTGTTGATTTTTGGAGCCTCACTGTACTTTATTAACAGTATAATATTAAATAGAAATTATAAAACAATATTTTTAAATTTTAAGTGTTTATTATAAATAGTTGTTGATTAGGTGAAAAATCCTTTCCTTTTTTTAATAAAATATAAATTTATAATATATGCAACAGTTTTGACTTATCCATATCACATCATAGAGAGGCATTATAGCATTATATTATATACAAGAGAGCAATAAGAGCTGGTCCACAGGTTCACCAAAACAGGTCAAATATTGTGGAGCCGTTCTGTTCACTTGCCAACATTCACTGTCTTAAATAATGAGTAACCACAGACAGTTATCATCATACATCTTGCCACATTTACACAAACATTCAGTACATGAATAATGAATGCCACTAAATATAAAAATTTACATTTATAAATATTATTAGTAATCTATACATGAAGTGTTTGGCTAAATGCTATAGGAGTACCAAAATCTAGTCTCGTCTGCCTAGCAGACATGTATCTGCTAATATTCTGAACTTAATGGAACACAAGACTTATGTTTAATGAAGTGTAATAATGAAACAATGCACCTGTTTTGTAGCTCTACAATAACAACAAGATAGGTCAGTGAAGACTGAACTTGTGACCATTGTCTTAACTGATTAGCTCTTCATAATGACACCTGGCTTGCATGCTTCCACAACATAAATGGCATTAACCAAGCCAATTCTAGGCCTTAACAAATTTATTTTAGTATACATTTATACATATAAATTGCAACTGTCCTTGGCAGCATTAGTCTACCGGTAAGAATAGTATTTTACATAATGAAGGGATGGACTTAAATAAAAAATAAACTGTCTTAGTTTAAAAATGTATCACAGTTCAACAACAGTTTGTTTTATGAGAAATTCGAATTTCATTGCTTCAGGAATGGCCACATTGCGGTTTGTATATATACATACGATCTAACAGAATATTACAAATTAAAGCTCATTCAATAAAACCTGCAAATGTAGCACTGTATTTTATATAAAATTTATAAAACCCCGCTATTTAATATATACTGTACAATTTTTATAGGCTCTTGTAATTTGTTTCATTTATTTAAAAGGACTGTAAAGCTAAAAGTTAGATCCTTTATAAATTCCATAAAGAATTTACTACAAAAACTTCAGCTCTGTAGTAATGTACTGTACAGTCATACAGATGTGTACAATACTGTATGGTTATTAGTGTTTATATTTACATAATATTCACATTTTTTAGAAAATTTATAAGGACTTTTTTATAAATGGTAATCCTATTATCAAATTATTTTTTTTTATAGAAAGTTAACCACTGAAAACTTCTTCACTTCAAAAAGTGCAGATACAACAGAGCCGAATCTCAAAGGGAGACAAGACCGTGTTCGCCAGGAGTTTAACAAGGGTAGGACAGGTTATACAAAATTTAATATTTGTACCAGGAAAGTGTTTATTTAATGAGATGAAGTAGTTCTTCGAATTATTAAGAGGCACAGAGCAACAATTTGAACAATTTGAAAAATGCTGGAGAATTAAAGCTTGAGTGGATTTTTTTTTAATTTGTGCTTCAACAAATTTGTAAATGCACAATCATAACCTAGATGTGGATGATGTAGTTTCAAGATCAGGAAGGTAAACCATGGTATATAGTCAAAGCAGTGAACACGATCAATCAAGGCTTGCTAGATTTAGTAGGACTATCATCCTCTCTCCACAAGTCATCAAAAATTATAGACTTTTTTAAACTTAACAGCTGTATAAAAATGTTTCCTGAATGGAGGCACAGAGGTTGTGTTTAAGCCCTACTGGAGGCCATCAGTCAACATCATCAGTACGATGTTGTCTGAGATCTGGGTCCTAAGGATTTATGTAGATACACCCAGCAGTCACTCATTAGTTTGAGACTCAGAAAGATCAGCCTCAATTGTTCTAAAGAGCAAATAGCAAACACTTGGTCATCACTAACCAAGTTGTGGGTTATATGTTGCCTCAAGAGCAACTCTCAGATCATCGGTACATACTGCCTCAGGACTCCAGAAGGTGCTCCAATCTAGAAGTCCTCAATGTCTTCCTCTTGAGAATCCTCATGTCAGAAGTTAGTGTCTGGACGGCGTTTAGCATATGTAGCAGAGGAACCATAGGGACCAGACCAGTCAGTACGCCAAGAGTCATAAATGTTGATGTTATAATTAGGATTGTATCCTTTTCCACGGCTGGATGGTGGCTGGAAAAAATAATACCGCTTAATTTGAGTAAAATAAATTTCTGCCACAAAGATTAATTAGATCATATAGGAATAAGAAGAGTTATATAAAATGTATACAGGCTAAACTGATGTTAAATAGTGTTAAAGATTGGAAGTGAGGAGCTGCCAGTAGGCAATGGTCATGAACATATCCAGGCCCTAAAGATAACTTGATGTGCTACTTGTGCAGAGTTTGCTTGGAAATTAGAATAGAAAAACTGTCTGCTAGCAGAAGTCTGCTTAGACCAGATAGGAGGACGATGATAATCTAAATATGAACAAAATATGCTACATTAATATAAATAAATGATCATGGTTTATAAATGAGGAGTCTAGCTTAGGTGTGTGGTGCTTGTATCAGTACTGTTTCTGGATCAGAAAAATGAGATAAAAATGCTCAGTGGCTGAAATTCTGAGGAGTTTCGTGAGGCAATTCACAAGATAAAATTAGGCCTTTAAGTAGCCAAGTACAAAGTTATGTTCCATTAGATGTTTTAATAACTTCATATTTACATTTTAAAATGAATGTGTATATATAATGCATTTTGTTTTTAAATATGCAAAAGTATGCTTAACAGGTCAGGATGAGTGTCAGAGACCTGACATGATCCTATGGATTAGCTATACTAGAACCTGAACACGACAGAGCTACTGAGGCTCTATTAGAAAAAGATTTTTCATTACTGTACATTTAACACTGGATTTTTTCTTGCATGTAATACTTGTTATTGTCATTTATTCTTTATGATTAAATACTGAACTAAACTTATTGATTCATAAAGAAAAAGTCATACCTTCATTGCTCTTCTGTCATTGATTTTCTCATTCCATATAGCATCCATGTCATACAGTCCATCCATGGCATAATTGTCAACACCTGCCAAGTGAGCCTTATTGAGCTCATTGAGCATTTCAGCAGTAAGAGGAACATCATGCCGCTTCTTAACACGAGCCCGATTCACAAGCTGTAAAAAGTAAGACCATGTGTTACATTCTTAAACACTTGCTATGTATACATCTTTTAAGTAAAATGTAAATGATAATTGCATTTTTAGAGTGATGCTTATAGTTAAACGTACAGGAGGTCAGATGTAGAAGATAAAAGAACTGGTCTTTAACATAAAGGAAGATATGGATGAAATTAGACAAGGAATGAATCAGGCAAAATATATGATTTGAAAATATAACCCACAGGACAGTCGTTGAGCATCTCTTCGGTCAGTGGAACGTTGTTCGGCTTGATAACGTTGCAACACGTGCGGTTCACATACTGGCGAAGAACATGCAAGAGATAGTGACCAAGACAGTTTGAATTAGGTGGTGGTAGTGGTGTATAAATGTTTACAACACTGGTAAAGGACATCAAAGCCAGGTGGAAAAACGGAAGTTCTGAGTAATTTTGAAAGTTATAAGTATAAATAAGAAAAATAATAAAATTATATATTCCATGCAAAGAAATAAGTTATGTGCAAGAGCAAGAATTATATATTGAAGTAAAAAAGACCTGGCATGCATGACTAAGAAGGATATCAACTAGGGTTACATTCATTATCTAAAATTAAAATGTAAGTTAAGCAGCAATATGAAGAACCATAGAACAGATTCCCATATTATGTTAGGTATATTTTTAAATATTCTATTTACTGTAGTCTTTACTATTCAAATTTAGGTTCTACATGCAGATTTCTTCTTTTTTTTCAGTACCACAGAATGCCTAAAATACATACTGCTAAGAGAATCAGTACGGTACTTTGGCTGTCACATACATAGATGATGCCTCCACTTCCTTTTAGTATGTGCAAGTTGACCGAGACTGTGTGAAGAAGTATATACTCACCACAGTTATTCCAAATATAAGGATGAAGAGAAGAGAGGCGAGTCCAATGACAATAACAGCAATGAGCCACTGAGGAATCAGATAATCATCCTGTTCTTCGTGGAGGATACGTGCTCGTTCATGCATAACTGTAATAACAAAAGTACATAATAATGTAAGGAAATAATTATTTTTATCAGTGCAAAATTCATTTCAAATGATACAGTGAAGCATGTGTGTGGGCACACAATGTAAAATAAATAAAGCCACTAATATGCAAAAGTGTTTCATGCTGAGGTCAGCTCAAGTTGACCTCATTAAATATGGGGGTCAACTCATATTTAAATATGATGAAATATAAAGTGAAGTTGAGTACAGAGGATAACATAATCAGGCTAATAAATCAATCATTCTGGGAACTAAAATGAAGCATTATTTAAAAGCAAACAATGCAATTTGTATTAACTATGGTAAATAAAATTAATAAAAGATAATTGCTTCTAAACTGACTATAACTACAGGTTTCTATATAATAAAGAATTCAGCTTATGTTTTGATACATAAAAAATAGCAATACAGTACAGTACTAAAATATTATTGCACCTGATCTTTTGTTCTGCATGAAACATTAAGTACATTATAGGCTGATAATGTATAAATTATTTATACATTTATAATGTATAAATTATACATTATAAGTAGACACTCTATTACTCCCTCATCTATCCTTATCTCAACTATGGTATTTGTGCTTGGGGTTCTACTACCCAAAATCATTTACGTCCTCTAATTACTCAACACAAAGCTGCTATTAGGACAATATCCAACTCTGGCCCCAGACATCACTCGGTACCCCTACTCAAATCTTTGAATATGTTAGATATTAAGTCACTGCACATCCTCTCTTGTGTATTATATATACATAAAACGCTGAACTGTAATGCCAATCCTGACCTTAAAAGCTTCATTGAAGGTTGTAACAGAACCCATGAGCAGCACACCAGAAACAAATACCTTTTTGATATTCCAAGAGTACGACTTAATCAAACTAGAAATGCTCTACAAATCAAGGGACCCATAATGTGGATTGACCTTCCCAATCATGTTAAAGACTGTACCTTTCTCAACCAGTTTAAGATAAAAACTAAGCACTACCTAATTAACTCCCTGTAACCTACCTTACCCCTATAATGTCAACCCATGTCTGTTATTTTTAAATAATGCTGTTTGTTGACCAAATTGTATATTTGCTGTTTTTCTGCCATGTTCCCGCACTTTTTTATTTTTATATTTTCTCTAACACATTTTATTCTTTAATCTCAATTAGTATTAAGTTTTAGTCTTTAGTGTTTTTCCTGCCCGAAACGCTTTGCGTAATAGTGGCTTTAGGCATTGTATGTACTAGCTCTATCTATAAATTCATCAATATTTGTATCACCCCTTGTATGTATGTACTTTACTTGAATAAACATTTGAATTTTTTATTTGAAAGTAAAATGAATATACCAAGGGTATAACCCTTGGGTTATACCCTCGTTTACAGGAGACAATGCCCTGAATGTAACTTTCTCCTTATAGTTCCCTTCCCTGTATCCATCTTCACTACTTGCTATCTTCATCACTGCAGCCATCTTAACTACACACCATCTCTCTCATTTGGCACCTATCTTTCCTTTCAACACCTTTCCTATTCTTCACCACCCTTCCTGCCCATTACCACCATCTTTATCCTCCAACTTCCATACCCTTCACGTTCTCTACTCTTCTTCACTTTCTGTTCATCCCTGTAATCGTATTGAGGATGGAGTCTTATTTAATAACACTGAAAATTACTTGATTTATTGAGATTGGAAATTAGCATGATTTGCCATTTCATATAAAAGGAAGGCATGGGGTTTTCTGACCTGTCTATGTCTTTTCCCAGACACAGATCAATCACCCTTCAAAGTTTGGTGATGCTAGTCCCAGGCACCTGGCCTCCCGCCTCGAACAAACAGACAGGCATTCTCCATTGTAGATATGGTTTAACAAAATAAACTGGCGCACAGAAGCACAAATGGCCTCATTAATTAATATTACATGTGCTTTTGTACTCTAATTTTGCTTAAGTTGCTTTTGCTTGTAATTTTTAATTTAATTTCTCAAATGTCGAGGTGTGAGGAGTGACGGTGAGCTGCCAGCTATGGCAACAACTGCTGCAGTGTGCAGGATAATGGTACTATAATTATAAACACAATTCTGATCAAATATGCCACTTCCATCCTGTCAAGTTGAGAGAAAAAAAAGAAAGAAAAAGTAAGATTTAAAAATAATTACACTGTATCTATAAAATGATTGAAATCCGGACAAAAGGTTTTGATATATATTACAAACTGAAATATTATTAATATGATACTCACAAAATAACGTCACTGAAGCAGCATAATAACAAGAAAATTAATTAATTATATTATGCCAAAGACTGTAGAACCTTAGTATAGTACAGTACACTCTAGACATGTAACTTCATCACTATACCTTTTTATCACTTTATGCCAAGGTAGTAATTATGTGAACCCAAATTCTGTTACTGTATAATGTACCTATTATTACAATTATTTGTTGGCTGAAGGGTCTGCCTGAAATGCTATGCGTGTTAGTGGTTGTGCAAGAATATATCACTTAATCACCAGCATATGTACTACTCACAACTCATTGTACCTTCTTGTATATACATAAATAAATAAAATTTACTTGTGATAATGTTTGCATTTAAAGTGAATCTTTTGAAAGCACTTTGTAAAATGTGAAGTATGTCCCTCAAGTGGCTGATATTATAAAGAACTAGTTGAGCACTGGTCATAGTTGTGTTCTGCAGGATTTTATGCCCTTCACTGCGTAAACACAGAGTTGTTTATTAGTACAGCATGGTCAACTCTCACATGCGAGCTGTTGCTGCCAAAATGAAACCATCAAAATTTGTTTTAAATATGTTCAGTGACTTTCCCACAATGCCAACTCTTTCCCCTACTGTAGTGCTGTAACTATGTACACAAATCCTCGAATGCATGATTAAAGCAATACTGAAGGAAATGTCTAAGCTAACTCTATTCTAAATACTAAAGGAGATGCCTAAGATAACTCTACACTAAATACTAGAGTTGCCTAAGCTAACTCTTCACTAAATACTAAAGGAGTTCCCTAAGCTAACTTTACACTAAATACTAAATGAGTTCCCTAAGTTAACTCTACACCATCATGTTTTGAGTCATATGGGTGCATCTCTAGTAACTCTCTACTAACCTCCAAGTCATATTTCTATGATTTATTATAAATTCTAGAAACTAGTCACATTTATATTAATAATTAATCTCCTTATTCCTCTCAATAAGGAGATTAATTCATTCCAAATATTTCAGTACTGTGCTGCAATGCATCAATATTGACCATTTTATTAATCAATACAAAAGTCAAACAATTTCAGGATTATCTTGCTAAAGTTAAACCATATATTGTTGGTTTAGAGAAGATGTTTTAAAACAGTTCACTGTGGTACATAAACAAAAATAGATGAACCATAGTATCTTTACCAATGAAGTCTGTTGCCTTGGGATCCAATGTGTAGTTGCCAAGATAAAAATATTCATTCTCAGCCATCTCCTGGTTGAGTATCTCTTTAAGGTCAGTCGTGTCGAGGGTGGTCGCGATATCTGTCAGGTGCAGAATGTAGTCTACCAGAACTGAGCCAGGGTTGAAAGCATCAATCTCAACCCTCTCATACCATGGTGCAAGTGTACTGCGACGATACAACGAATCCAACTGAAGAGGAAATTCATAATTATTTAACTGAAGTCTAATTTTTATAAAAGCCTTTAAAGTTTTATCATTATGCCAAAGTATAGATTACAGTTTAACATTGAAAATCGTCTTTCATTATAACGTAATGATACCCTTGCTACAGGGTATCCTGTTAATAAAAATGGAAAATGCTATTCAGATAATGTGATAATTAACAACAATTTAGTGCATCACCAGCCAAACACCTCTGGTGCTTGAAAGAATAGAATGACAGTGGGTTGGGCACAATTTCACATCTATTCTTTAAATTTAGCCTAAATAGTTTTGGTATTATTGTGTATAAATATTACCCTAAATTTTTTTTTTTACATATTTTTTAAAGATTTGGACTCAGCACAAATTACTTTGGGCATTGACTAGAAGTACTGTATTTACATGTGGTGCAAGTAATGATTCCTTTTTGACTGTTGTGTAGATTTTGTGTATTATGTCTTATTTGACTTTGCTTAAAAGATTTTATGCACTGTACAAATGTTTACATTTATATTAGGTCAGCTGTAAATATGGGGGTTTCTCAGCGACAACTTCAGTGAGCAATCTTCACAAACAGTTGTGATTCGTTAAACAATGTGACTTGCACAACCAAATCACAAGAACATATATCTATGAGAAAATATTAAAGCCATACAATATAGTACAAGCATGCAGGTTCAATCTTGCTGTATGGCTTCAAAATCTGAACTGAACACAAACTGTTTGGACCATGAAGGAATTTGATAGCGAGATTCATTTGAGTGAGGGCCCACAGTCTCTCCAAATCAATTGACACCACCACCATCACTTGCCAACACACCATGTTGTTTTGTATATTAATATGAGATTTTAACACTTGGTTATTCTCAAGGATCAAAATACAGAACATTTGGATACCCAATATTGGTGGACGGCCAGTAAGCTACGCCGGTGTTCACCAATGTGGAGGCGCAATAAGGCGCAATACTCATGAAAGACTGGTTGGTATAATACAGATCATATTATACATGTTTCTACTGGTGAAGATGATTTACAAATGATACCACATAAGGTAAGCCAGGTAAGACCTTCATACCTGGCTGGATGCTTTGTGCACTTTAAATCCAGCCATCTACATATTTTGATTAATGTGTTAATTTTGTATTTAAAAACTTAGTATGGAGTCATCTTACTGATAAATGTCTCTGCTTTCTGTATATACCATGTGTGTTCCATAAAGGCTTAATTTGTACTGTATTTTTAAATCTGATTTGAACTCAAATATCTTAGAAAACTGGCTGGGTACTGTTAACTGTACCCTATAACACAATGTTTAAAATAAAAATAAAATAAGAATACTGTACCTCAATTTCTATTGTGTTAGCTAGTTCTTGCCACTCCAATGTATCTCTGTTGGCCAGCTCAGGACGCCATTCAGTCCCGTCAACTATTTTTAGTGTAGCAGCTAAGCGACACTTTGCTCCACACACACCTGTTGAGGAATTAGTGTTTCTTTATCTAGCGTCATTAACACAAACTTCTTAACACTACAGTATTAGTGGATGTGAAAATTTGCCTGTCCCTACTATATATATATCTCACACATGCCCAACAAGCCTGAAATATCCTATTTACTACAATGAACAAGAATCAAGAATGAAGAAAATAATTTAAAAAAAATTATACTGTGTATCAATGACCATAAATTGTGGCCAGTAAGCATAATTTTACTGTAACAGGTTAACATTGTACAGGTATATTACATTGCTTAAGATACCACATATTACTTTAGTTATGTAAAAGAAACAGTATAAATAGAATAATTCTAACCAAATATGCTGCCAAGTAGTACCAAGTGGCAGCATGAGTGAAACCATATTTCTTTTCAACCAATTTTCTCACTTCAGCCCAGATTAGTTGCCCCTTTCATTCATTAATCTCACTTAAATATACTATTTGTGTTGGATGAAGTTCTCTTCAATCTCTACCGAAACACTGGCCGTTGTTTAGTTCTCTCTCATTTTGCACATCAAACAGTGTATTTAGCGATGCTACATAGTCTCCCTAACTTGGTGACTTCTTTTGATAATTGTATTTAGCTTTTTGTTATTAATCTTTAAATATTCATTCTTATTTCTCAACAAATCTAAATTATAGTTGCAAATGTCCTTTTGAGGATGGTTCATACCAGGAGTTGTGGGCCGAGAAGTGGTTGTGGTAGTAGAGGTGGTTGTGGTAGTAGTTGTGGTGGTAGTGGTAGACGATGTGCTGCTAGACGATGTCTCTGGAGCTTTAGGAACAAAACCAACTGGCGTTGACTGTGTAGTTGTCTTCCAGCCTGTAAACTCGGTCGTTGTTCTTATGCTGGATGCAAAAAAATAAGTTTTGTTATTCATGTACCTTTGATTTTTGTTTTATTTATCTGCACTCTAACATCTTTCTACTGTAGAAAGTTTCCCTTCAACTGAGGGGATGGGGAGCGGAGTGGGATAGAATGGATAACTTTGAGCAGATGATGAGTCACAATAATGTGTCTGAAGATATGATGACCAAACTACACACCAGAAGATGAAGAAACGATGATATTTTGGTCCATCCTGGAACATTTTCAAGATACGACTTGATAATGGTCCATGGCGGACCGAAACTTCATCATTTCTTCATCTTCTGGTGTGTGGTTTAGTCACAATGACTAAGTGCAATCTCCTGATATAATGTATGAAGTGACCTTCATACATTTAAGATCTTTTGTAGAACAGCTTGAAGCATTTGCTGAAGATTTCTACTTTAAGAGTAAGGGAAGGACATGACAGAAGTATACAGATGGATAAAAGGGGGTACAAAAAGGAAAAAATAAATAAAGTGCTACATAAGTTCAGGTAAAATAAAACGCTTAATAATGGATACAAATTGGATAAGTTTAAATTCAGGGATTCTACTTTTATTATGAAACAATCAAGGTACAATATCCTACTTCTATTACGTTAGGCAGTAATTGGTTCCACAAATCAACAACCATGTTACCGAACCTATATTTACCCACGTCTTTCCTAAATCGAAACTTATCCAATTTATACTCATTGTTTTATGTTCTATTTTGTGTTGATACTATTAATACCCTATTAATATCCCCCTTTGTGATGCCCATTCATGCACTTGTACACCTCTATCATGTTGGATAAGTTTAGATTTAGGAAAGACCTGGGTTAATAGTGGTTCAGTAATGGGTGTTGATTTGCGAAGCTAATTACCACGTAACATAATAAGAGGTGGGATCCCTTGGTTGTTTCAAGCGTAGGTTAGACATATATGTGAATGAGCTTGGGTGGTTATAAATAGGAACTGCCTCGTATGGCTCAATAGACTTCTGCAGTTACCTTGATTCCTACATTCTTATGATTCTTATATTTCTATTGTTCAGCTTAAACTGTTATACATATCTGTGAAAGTTTGCACTACCTGCTGTTGTAAATTTGACCAAATATAAACTATCAGAAAAGTTATTCTCACACCTTGCCTCACTATATGAAATGTAAAATGTTAAATGATTTTAGAGACAACTTTTATAACAAATCTCAGAAACAAAATGTGTAAGTATTTAATTAAAAATTATGTTCTACCAGAAATTACAGCCAACTATCCCAATAAATTTAAAATCAAGTGTTGCCAATAAATCTATGAAGTGTTATCGCAATAAATCTAAAATCAAAATAAACTATTTTTTTAATTATGCATGAAAAGTTGTCTGTAACTTTATACATCAATTGATGTACCCACTATGTAACTGCTTTAACTTCTCCAATGTGTTATCTATAGTATGAATAAAATAGTTGTAATAATAATAATAATAATAATTAATAATAATGAAGGTGAAGAAAAACCCAATACAGTACATATGGAAGTGTTACATGTATAGATGGAACACTGTATCCCATCACATCACAGATCAATACAAATCACTATAATGTATAGAACTATGGGACTAGAAAAATAAGTAATTCTGCTTCAATATACCATGACTAAATTCAGATATTGTAAAATATATACCAATACCAACTATCTATTAGTAAAGCAACATTATGAAAAAGTTTTTTTAATATATAATAACAAATAAAGTAAATTTATAAGCACCTGTAATCTGAAATACAGTATAGTCAATATAACAAAGCATACAATTAACTGTTGCTTATTTTCATGACTCAAAGGATAACAGAAACAAATTTAACCAACCTCTCCCATAAATTCTTGAATGTGACTTTTAGTGGTGGTGGACCAGAGGCTGTTGATGTCACAGGCTTTGATGTTGTTAGGTAGGCTGGAAGTTTCGGACGACGAGGAAATACTAAACCTCTAGGGCTTGATGGTGGTGTGGTGGTGGTGGTGGTTGTTGTTGTTGTTGTTGACGTTGTGGGCTCTTTTGTGGTTGATTGTTCAGTTGTCGACACACTGTCAGATGGTAGTGTATATCCAGCCGGCAACAAATTCGAAATGTCAACTGATTTCACCAATGAACTTTTCTCTGTAGCGGTCTCTTCTGTGGGTTTATCAAGTTTAAAACCTGGGGGCAAGAATTTTGATATATCACTGGTTTCTACCACAGGAATCTTCTCTGCAGCAAGCTCTTCAGCGGGTTTCTCATACAATTTAAAACCAGGAGGCAAGAATTTAGAAATATCAACAGTTTCTATAATTGGACTTTTCTGTGATGTTTCTTCTGATGGAGTATAACCTGGAGGTAAGAAGAGAGAGGGATCAACAGACTTTATTTCAGGAGCTCTTTTGGTTGACTTTTCAATTGGTGATTCTTCTGATGGTGTATAACCTGGAGGCAAGAAGGCAGGATCTACCACTACTGTCTTTACTTCAGGAAGTTTCTTGGTTGAGCTCTCAGTTGTAAGAGCCTCTGATGGTGTATAACCTGGAGGCAAGAAGGCAGGATCTACCACTACTGTCTTTACTTCAGGAAGTTTCTTGGTTGAGCTCTCAGTTGTAAGAGCCTCTGATGGTGTATAACCTGACGGCAAGAAGGCAGAGGAATCCACGGACTTTACTTCAGGAAGAGTTGTTGAAGTATCATACCGAGGTTCTTTTGAACTATATCCTGAGGGTATGAATTCAGAAATATCTGCAGTTGGTATATCTTGGGTTTTCTTTGTTGTGATGTCACCCGAGGGTTCATCTGATGGCTTGAAGCCAGAAGGTAAGAATGAAGATACATCTACTATTTTAATATTGCTAAGTAAATCATCCTTTTGAGCTTCTGTCGTAGACTTTTCAGTTGTGGTCTGAATAGCAGAAAAGAGATCAAACAAAGATGAATCTGTGGTGGAAGTGGTTGTCTCTGTGGTAGAAACTAGGTCCTTTTCTGCAGGATTGTACTCTGAAGGAAGGAATGCTGAAGTATTTTTAACTAGAGATAATTCAAAGAAATCTTCCAAATTGTGTCCTACTGAACTAGGTGATGGTGTAGTTACTGAATGGGTAGAAGTAGAAATAGTGCTTGTATCCTTGACAAGATCCTCCTCTGTTTTATACCCTGGTGGCAAAAAGGATGCTATATCCTCTACTCGGCTGAGATCAAACAGTGTGTCTAATTTTGCATCAGTTGCCGTTACAGTTTGATTTTTAGTATTAATTTCAATATCAAAAAGAGTCTCAATACGAGGCCTTGTTTCGTCTGTATGAGTTGCTACTAGTGGTCTTTCTAGCACATCAAAATTCTTTTCTGCATCACTTATATCACTGTTTTGATTGGTCAGAAAATCATCCAGTCGTTTAGGTGGTCTTGCAGCTGATGGTGCCGTTGATGGGCCTGCAATGATTGCTGGAGCTACATCTACAGTCTCGTATATATCAGAAAGAGATCGACGAGTGGTTGTTTCTGGAACCTGCTCAGTAGTTTCTGGAGGTGGGGTAGTTGTTATAATGAAAGAGAAATAAGTAGAGGAAGACACAGGTGGCTGATTAGTAGTAGGATGGAAGTTTTCACCAACACTCACACTGTGAGAGGTTTGTACAGAGGCTACCACAACTGAACTCTCAGTTGAGTTTGTAATACGGACTTCAATATTTCTCCTGGGTTCTGGATTGGCTGTAGTAATGGTTGTAGGTTTAAAATTGTCTGTCAAAATACGAGCATCACGATTGTTGTTGCTAGTGTTGGAGAGGCTGTTTGTAATGGGTGGAGCAGGGTCACCCTGAGCTTCAACCTTTAGTTTAGCAATGAGTTCAGACAAGGATGAGTATCGACCACCAGAACCATTTCCATTATCAGGTCGATTTTGGCTTTCTGGAACAAACGGTCGTCGGGTGGGGTTTGTATCAGTATCTGATAATGAAGAAAACCTAAATGGTTTTGCAGTGGTGGACTGTGAACTATGGTATACTGGCTGAGTGCCAGAAATTCTTGATGGAGAAGGTGGGTCAAGTGGCCCCAGATCACCAACAGTACCTTCTTCAGTGCCATTTGAATCTTGATAATCATAATATAAATCATCATAGTAATAATAATCATCATCTGTGGCATCATCGGAAAATGTGTTATCAACAGCAGTCCTTGGTGTAGGTGTGGTGTATTTAACATTAAAGGCAGGGCTGATCTTTGTTTTAGGTGTCGTGGTGCTAGTAGCTGGAAGAGTGATAGCAGCCCCTGGGAAGGGCAACAGTGGCCGTCGGACGCGCTCCACACGGTCCTGGACAAAATAAAGAATATTAATTACATACAGTATTAAAAATTAATTTAAGAACTAGCAATTAAACAAAATATAAACATATACACTTGCAACATTAGGCAAATGACACTGCTACAAAGTTAAACATAGATACAGACTGGAGAAATTTGGATTTTGGGGAACCTGGGTGGATACTGGTTTGGAAACATGGTTGTTGATTTATGGACCAAGTTGCCAAGTAACATAATGGCTGTCTGTTCACTGGACTGTTTCAAGTGTAGGTTAGACAGCTTTGTGAATGAGTGAGCATATTGGCCAGCATATCTCAAGATACAGTGTGGTGTAATGAGTTTAGGAGTATAATGAATTTTAAGAGTATATACAGTAAGATTAGTATAATGAGTACAGTCTAAAGAGCTTAGGGTGTATAATAACCAGTAGTGTTTTAGTTTAGTTCATTTATTATAACCAGTGGAAAGTGTTAAAGTTAACTTCAGACTGCACAATCAATCTTAAATAAACATCTTAGCCGAAGCAGTCAGTGCAGTCCCCGTGGCGCAGTGATAAAACACTCGTTTGGTGTTTCGCGAGCTCTTTGGCCTGGGTTCGTATCCTGGCCAGGGAGGATTTACTGGCCGCTAATCCATAACTGTAGCCTCTGTTCACCCAGCAATGAATGGGTGTTACACAATTTGGCAGGTCGTATTCCGGGGAAAAATTAAGATTAAGGACCTGCCTGAAACACTATGTGGGCTATTGGCTTTACAAGAATATAAAAACTCTTGTGTGTGTGTGTGTGTGTGTACTCGCCTAGTTGTACTCACCTAGTTGTGTTTGCGGGGGTTGAGCTCTGGCTCTTTGGTCCCGCCTCTCAACCTTCGACAACTGTGTGTGTGTGTGTGTGTGTGTGTGTGTGTGTGTGTGTGTGTGTGTGTGTGTGTGTGTGTGTGTGTGTGTGTGTGTGTGTGTGTGTGTGTATTATATATTATATATTATGACAATGTCAGACCACGGAGGAAAATGAAACAGGAATTTCCTTAAGTACTTTCGTATATTAAATACATCTTCAGAAGGAATTCCTTCTGTATACATATATATATATATATACATATATATATATATACATATATATATACATATAGACATATATATATATATATATATATATATATATATATATATATATACTGTATATATATATATATATATATATATATATATATATATATATATATATATATATATATATATATATGTCGTACCTAGTAGCCAGAACTCACTTCTCAGCCTACTATGCAAGGCCCGATTTCCCTAATAAGCCAAGTTTTCATGAATTAATTGTTATTCGACTACCTAACCTACCTAACCTAACCTAACTTTTTCGGCTACCCAACCTATCCTAAACTATAAAGATAGGTTAGGTGAGGTTAGGTAGGGTTGGTTAGGTTCGGTCATATATCTACATTAATTTTAACTCCAATAAAAAAAAATTGACCTCATACATAATTAAAAGGGAAGATTTATCATTTCATTAGAAAAATATTAGAGAAAATATATTAATTCATGAAAACTTGGCTTATTAGGCAAATCGGGCCTTGCATAGTAGGCTGAGAAGTGCGTTCTGGCTACTAGGTACGACATTATATATATATATATATAATATATACTACAGTATATTACTAATTAGAAATATACTACAGTATATTACTAATCTGAGCCTGTGGTTCTCTGACCTTTGTATCCTGAAGTATTCCAATGATACTGCATCACTTAACATCCCATAATTATTCAAGATAAATTAGCAAAACACAACAGCTATGAAGTATAATAATAATTCATACTGTACTCTGGTATAATCTATTTACTTCAGCACAAATACTGTACATGTGTACATTTATTTTTGTATTTATTAATATATTTATTTACAAGAAAGTACACTGGGTTTGTGAGAGTACATAATATTGGTGCTTTTTACATTCTTGCTAAGCTACTAACACGCATTTCGTCAGGTCCTTAATCTAACAGATCAGGTAAGATGAAAAGGTACATTATAACAAAATTTTATATCAACATATAACTGCAATATAAATTGACGGAAGTGCTTACACTGGTGAAGATTTATGTCTGAAGGACTAATATTGAGGAAGTGGGTAGTACAAGATACTTCTTATTATAATGGTAAGCATTGATGTGCAGCCGCTAACTACTTTTTTTGTTACTCTGTCAATCTAATGTTTTTTTTTCATATTCATGTTACTTGTTAAATGCTTTAAGTATGCCACTTGTGAGCCAGGGGTTGTTTAATCGTTCAGCAATTACCTGTTTGGTGGGGAGAAGACAGTGTTTGTTATAGAGGCTTTACGTGTGACAATACCTTATTGTGAGGGGGGGGTGGCAGTGCCTGAGAGCACACCTCTTGGGCTGTACCCAAGAGGAGTGGCAGTAGTCAAGAGGGGAGTTATGGAAGAGGATGGGAGTGGCGTGTTAAACATTACCTGAGGTATGTAAGTGATGCGGGAGGAGGACTTGCTGCTGCTGGGTCGCGGGGTCTGGAACCTGAACCTGGTGGGGGGCTTGGTAGGGGCGGGACCCTCTGTCTGCACCTCGGAGAGCTGCAGGGCCCTCACGAAGGCGTTCAGGGTCCCGGTGCTCACCGAGCGAGCATCCGCTGCCGAAATAAGAACAAACCTTACAATTCTGGCTTGGGTATTGTTTCAAGAGACCAGTTACATGTTAATACCGAGATTAAAAACATTTTTTTGTTTACTCGGAACATGAAGACGAAAAATAACTATCAGGTAAGGTAATTATAAGGACAAAGCACTAAGCCAGCACAACTATATTATATTGCACTCTTAAGAGATGTGAGGGCTTTGCAGGAGGGAAGGAATGGTGCCCAGGAACTTGCACCGTCGGGAATTGAAATTCGATTCGATTATCAAATTGCCGACCTGCAGGAAGTGAGCCCTTTGCTGTCCCGACCTATCCAAGTGGTTGGGGAAAATAATAACCATATTATAAATAAAAATAATATTGCCCTGCCAGGTAAGAATAGTATTATGACGAATCCCTTTTATCATATTATGGAACAGTATTATAGTAATGAGAAGAAGTTTTAAGTGTAGTTCATTTAATATGCTCTCCATATACTCCTCAGTAACAATTAATAAATACCTGCCCTCCATACAGGCGGGCCTAAGGACACGTGACGGGTCCGCTGTTGCACCCAGTACCTTCATGCCCGTGCCACCTTTTGGGTGGCTTAATATTCATCACTCATCAATCTGTCCTCACATCCAGTTCAATTTATGTCCTCATAGCCGACCCATGTACCATATTAAGTACTAACTTAACGCCCTCTTCTGACAAATTATTATTATTATTATTATTATTATTATTATTATTATTATTATTATTATTATTTAACTCGCATATAATCTAGATCAAAGATATGTAGTATATCAAAGCCTGGTCTCCACCTCCTTGTTCCCCTCACTCTCCCTCACAGTCAAGCCCTCACTATCCCTCACAGTCAAGCCCTCACTCTCCCTCACAGTCAAGCCCTCACTATCCCTCACAGTCAAGCCCTCACTCTCCCTCACAGTCAAGCCCTCACTCTCCCTCACAGTCAAGCCCTCACTATCCCTCACAGTCAAGCCCTCACTATCCCTCACAGTCAAGCCCTCACTCTCCCTCACAGTCAAGCCCTCACTCTCCCTCACAGTCAATCCCTCACTCTCCCTCACAGTCAAGCCCTCACTATCCCTCACAGTCAAGCCCTCACTCTCCCTCACAGTCAAGCCCTCACTCTCCCTCACAGTCAAGCCCTCACTCTCCCTCACAGTCAAGCCCTCACTCTCCCTCACAGTCAAGCCCTCACTCTCCCTCACAGTCAAGCCCTCACTCTCCCTCACAGTCAAGCCCTCACTCTCCCTCACAGTCAAGCCCTCACTCTCCCTCACAGTCAAGCCCTCACTCACCCTCACAGTCAAGCCCTCACTCTCCCTCACAGTCAAGCCCTCACTCTCCCTCACAGTCAAGCCCTCACTCACCCTCACAGTCAAGCCCTCACTCACCCTCACAGTCAACCCCTCACTCTCCCTCACAGTCAAGCCCTCACTCTCCCTCACAGTCAAGCCCTCACTCACCCTCACAGTCAACCCCTCACTCTCCCTCACTCACAAGACATGCGATCAACATCCCATGTATCAACTCACATCACAACATCAGAAGCACCCACAAAGCCAAAGCGGTTCGCCCACTACTCTGAACTTGTTCTTCTCCTCTCTACCTTATCTCCCAATCCTACTACAAGCTTTCCTCTATCCTCACACACAGAAATCACAATTGCGTGATGGATCAAATGAATAAATCCACAAGGGCCGTGACGAGGATTCGAGCCTGCGTCCGAGAGCATCCTTAGAGAGCATTCCCCCTATCCTTCTTCCCCTAATCCCTCCTCCCCCTTACTTGCCAGCAACCATCGGGGAATCTTCGCTTCGATTTATTATATTTAAAAGTTTTGGTGTCCTGTGAGCCATTAGTGTACATGTTGTGGAAAATAACTATGATGAAACCTGAGGTTTGTCTTCCATCGGCAAGAGTTGAGGCGGTAGCCGTGTGATGAGCCCACACCTGCAGTGTGAGGGTGTGGTTGTGTACCCACACCTGTAGTGTGAGGGTGTGGTTGTGTAGCCAGACCTGTAGTGTGAGGGTGTGGCTGTGTATCCAGACCTGTAGTGTGAGGGTGTGGCTGTGTACCCACACCTGCAGCGTGAGGGTGTGGCTGTGTACCCAGACCTGTAGTGTGAGGGTGTGGCGTGTCCAGACCTGTAGTGTGAGGGTGTGGTTGTGTACCCAGACCTGCAGTGTGAGGGTGTGGCGGTGTACCCACACCTGCAGTGTGAGGGTGTGGTGGTGTACCCACACCTGCAGTGTGAGGGTGTGGCGGTGTACCCACACCTGCAGTGTGAGGGTGTGGCGGTGTACCCACACCTGCAGTGTGAGGGTGTGGCTGTGTACCCAGACCTGCAGTAAGAGGGTGTGGCGGTGTACCCACACCTGCCTCGATTATACCGGACTTGTCTAGTAATACTGTATCGGAAACTGATTGGTAAAAGGACGCCTAACTGAAGCAATTACGACACCGAATTTGCAATCAAAATTATTTAAAAACTGCATAATTGCACTAAGGTTTTACCACCAACACCGGACACGCTTTGATAACGGCACCACGTTGCTGGAGCATTCCTGACACCCTGACAGGAAGCTGAGTGGACAGCGCTTCGGATTCGTAGTCCAGAGATTCCGGGTTCGATCCCCGGTGGAGGCGGAAACAAATGGGCAGAGTTTCTTTCACCATGATGCCCATGTTCACTTAGCAGTAAATAGGTACCAAGGAGTTAGACAGCTGCTACGGGCTGCTTCCTGGGGGATGTGTGTAAGAAAAATGAGGCCCTGGTCGAGGACCGGGCCGCGGGGACGCTGAGTGCTCAACGAGGTGGCCGATGACTTGGCCAAACGTGCCACATCAAAACCACAAGTTGACATTGAATGAGTTTTAACACTGAGACAAATAAGAAGCAAAATCAGACATATTCAGGCACAGGCAGAAGTGGCGAGGAGAAGTATACTGTATGAGGGAAGTCAAACCATGCAACATTACATGTATGTGAGTCAAAACTCCAACATTTCACTTATGGTAAAAGGAGAAATGCTTGGAGTGACTGTGTACATGCGGCTCAGGCTTGGGTACACATATTACTGGGAATATGGGATAGGTGTTCATGATAATGACACGAAGTGTAAACTATGTGGTATGTTAAGGTCTCACACCCTCGCCCATTATGTTCTTGATTACCCGTTGATTAATGTATGTAGAAACACTGAGATAAGGACTGTTCCTGAACAAATAGCCTGGATGTGTCACAACGGAAAGATTGATGATACTCTGGAAATGCATAAGAATTTTGCACCAAGGTTATAACCTTTTGTTGAATTGTCTGAATGTCTATTGCAAATTATCTGTGTACCCAGTCATACAAGTATGTGTGTGTATGTCTGGTAACATACTACATGTGTGTGTGTATGTATAAATATATATATATAAATATATATATATATGTATGTATATATATATATATATATATATATATATATATATATATATATATATATATATATATATATATATATGCAAACAAGCCTGAATGGTCCCCAGGACTATATACAACAAGTGGTTCAAATAGCTTCGGCTATCACTTCCTTAGTCCGGTCGTGATGGTCAAGCGGATTAAGGCGTCCCTGTACATACCAGTTGCGTTGCTCCTGGCAGTATGGGTTCGAGTCACTTCTGGGGTGTGAGTTTTCAGTTATATATATATATATATATATATATATATATATATATATATATATATATGTACTGAACGGGGTCAGAATAACTTGAGCTACATCATCCCTTTGTGTGTATTTTACCTTTTACCTTTGTGTGTAAGTGACGAAACCTGTACATCTATCATCGATCATGGCGACGTAGTCTGTATATATATATATATTAGGCAGCTTATGAGGTTCAAAGCGCCACCAGATTGCTAAATAACATTTTATAATAACCTCCGGTTGTGAAGCCACTGTGTAGCCAACCACGGCTTCCGACACACACACACACACACACACACAACACCGGTAAGTAACAATCCTGGTAAGTAAGTATATGTAAGACCAATCCTGGAGTATGCGGCCCCAGCATGGAGCCCGTACCTTGTCAAGCACAAGACGAAGCTGGAAAAAGTCCAAAGGTATGCCACTAGACTAGTCCCAGAACTAAGAGGCATGAGTTATGAGGAAAGGCTGCGGGAAATGCACCTTACGACACTGGAAGACAGGGGAATCGACCGGGTAAACAAGGAAAGCTATTCAACACTGGCGTTTCCACAAGGGGACACAGGTGGAAACTGAGTACCCACATGAGCCACAGGGACGTTAGAAGGAACTTTTTCAGTGTCAGAGAACACACAGATGGAATGCATTAGGAAGTGATGTGGTGGAGGCTGACTCCATACACAGTTTCAAATGTAGATATGATAGAGCCCAGTAGGCTCAGGAACCTGTACACCAGTTGATTGATCTGTTGAGAGGCGGGACCAAAGAGCCAAAGCTCAACCCCCGCAAGCACAAATAGGTGAGTACACACACACACACACACACACACACACACACACACACACACACACACACACACACACACACACACACACACACACACACACACATACACACAAGGCTATCATACGCGCGCGTCACTAATTAACTTCCTGCATTAGGGTGGTAAAGACCCATAATAATACAATGGAAAGTGAGTGAAAGTGGCGGTGACGGGGGCGCTGAGGGTGACAACCACTGTCACAAACATGCACTCCCCCTCCCCCCCTCCACACACACACACACACACACACACACACACACACACACACACACACACACACACACACACACACACACACACACACACACACACACACACTGACGGCTGCGTCTGTCTCAAAGCTAGACAGTGACGGGCAGCAACTGTGTGCACGACTGTCTTTTTGGAGAGCATGCCGGCAAAACCAATCACAGATCCACTCACACAAAACAACAACGCGCGCGTGCTCACGATTTGTCACTCCGTTAAAAAAATGCAACTGTTTTGCCTCACAAGAGACGGACGAAATCACTCAACTAGGCTATTGAGGGTGATGCCTAAGGCCAGCCCATCCTCCTGAAGTGACAGTACTTACAGTGACTTGTCTGGTGGCCAGTACCAGTATGTGGTGATGGGCCGCCACTATACAATCTTCCCTACTATATATTTTATAGTCGTGAAGGGAAGGGAATTATCAGGGGGGAGGAAGCGCCAAGCCATTGCGACTATATAGCACTTATAGTCGGGGAAATCAAGCTAAACTCAAACTTGTATATTCATAGGCCTAGTATGCCACATATATGTACTACATTAGGCCTAAAATAGCGTGCGTTAGGCCAAAAATAGCGTGCGTTAGGCTTAAGATTGCTACGAGAAATTAGGTCATAGTGATGATGACTGAACCACGCGTCACAAGATGAACCACTCGCCACAAGATGGAACCACTCGCCACAAGATGGAACCACTCGCCACAAGATGGAACCACGCACCACAAGATGGAACCACTCGCCACAAGATCGAACCACGCACCACAAGATGGAACCACTCGCCACAAGATGGAACCACGCGCCACAAGATGGAACCACTCGCCACAAGATGGAACCACGCGCCACAAGATGGAACCACGCGTCACAAGATGAACCACTCGCCACAAGATGGAACCACGCGCCACAAGATGGAACCACTCGCCACAAGATGGAACCACGCGCCACAAGATGGAACCACGCGCCACAAGATGGAACCACTCGCCACAAGATGGAACCACGCGTCACAAGATGGAACCACTCGCCACAAGATGGAACCACTCGCCACAAGATGGAACCACGCGTCACAAGATGGAACCACTCGCCACAAGATGGAACCACGCGCCACAAGATGGAACCACTCGCCACAAGATGGAACCACTCGCCACAAGATGGAACCACGCGCCACAAGATGGAACCACTCGCCACAAGATGGAACCACGCGTCACAAGATGGAACCACTCGCCACAAGATGGAACCACGCGTCACAAGATGGAACCACTCGCCACAAGATGGAACCACTCGCCACAAGATGGAACCACTCGCCACAAGATGGAACCACGCGTCACAAGATGGAACCACTCGCCACAAGATGGAACCACTCGCCACAAGATGGAACCACGCGTCACAAGATGGAACCACGCGTCACAAGATGGAACCACGCGCCACAAGATGGAACCACTCGCCACAAGATGGAACCACTCGCCACAAGATGGAACCACTCGTCACAAGATGGAACCACTCGCCACAAGATGGAACCACTCGCCACAAGATGGAACCACGCGCCACAAGATGAAATCTAGATATCTGTGATTGTCTGAAACCATATTACAGTTCCAGTAATAGTCTACAAGTAAGCTGGTAAATGAACCTTTGTTGTAAACAGAGATTATTCTCAAGTTATAACTTTATTGCAATAGAAATCGTTGGTTTAAAATAAATAAATATAAAGTAAGTATAAAGTATGAAGGCCGGACGCGCCCCCACCTGAGGCAAGGACGGGCTGGGGGCCTTCCGTATATGCGTATGGTATATATTACGCACATTTGATATTCCTGCTGCTTCTCGTTGTGTACAGTGTCCTTACTCCCGGCGAAGCGTTTGGCATGACCCACAGGGGGGCACGTTGATACCCTGGGCACGAGGCGGGACCAGGGCGGGGCCGGGTGTTCAGGGACAAGGTACTATAGTTAGTGTGAGAGTGAGTGTGTGTGTGTGTGAATGTGAGTGTGTGTGTGTGTGTGTGTGTGTGTGTGTGTGTGTGTGTGTGTGTGTGTGTGTGTGTGTGTGTGTGTGTGTGTGTGTGTGTGTGTGTGTGTGTGTGTGTGTGTGTGGCCTCCTAACAACATGGCCAGGATATGACCATGTTATAACACGGTGCTCGTGTAACACAACGACAGGTTATGGAGCCGGCAGACTGAGAGTGTGACACAGGGAAGGGCGTGACAATGTCGTCACTAAGGGAGGTGTGACAGCGGCGTGTGTAGCGGGGGCGCCTCGCACGCCACAACAGTTCCCCCCCCCCCCCCCGACACGCAACCTCAGTATTGTACTGCATCCGTGGATAATTGTCGCACTCACTTTCGCGGTAATACGGCGTGTAATGGACGTAGTAACGCACCCTTGGGAGTCTGGCAGAGCGAGTGAGGCAGGCCGGCGCGTCCACGCACTCACATATACAACACACACATCTATACTCAAAATTACACACAAAACCACACACAAAACCACACACACACACACACACACACACACACACACACACACACACACACACACACACACACACACACACACACACACACACACACACACACACATGCACGCGGACTTGCTACAAACTACCCAAGCCAGCCTCAGACGTCGACTAAAGCCGTAATGGGTGAATGGCATCTGGAAACTTGAGTGCGCCGCAAGTAGTGATCCGTGACTTGCCACACTCAAAGTTCAGGGGTTCCTTCCTTAGGCTTCCACGTCTGCCGTGAGTCATTTAGGCACGAGAGAAATTATAGATTAACAAAGGCCTGAAAACCACCAGTATAAAAAAATATGATTTGTTTAGATCCGAAACCTATGTTTATGGGCAGCACAAAACGTCGACCAGACTGTGCGACACAGTGGTTGCCAGGATCAGGTTGGGTTACCGTTACCTGTGGCAGGTGGCTACAGGTGACGGATCTCCCAATCCTGAGCACTCCAGGTGCAAACTCTGCGAGCAGGAACTGGGACATGATCTCCCACACTATTATTCAATGTTTAATCATTAGACCTTTCAGACCCGTTGGCATGAGGTACCGGACCTGGAGCTTTGCAATTACTTTAGTCACTCTCTTGTTCTTTAGGATACCTGGTTGATGGGGTTCTGGGAGTTCTTCTACTCCCCAAGCCCGACTCGAGGCCAGGCTTGACTTGTGACAACTTGGTTCACTAGGTTGTTGCTTGGAGCGGCTTGCAGGCCCACATACCCACCACAGCCCGGTTGGTCCGGCACTCCTTGGGGAAAATTATCTAGTTTTCTATTGAAAATGTACACGGTTGTTCCGGCATATTTCTTATACTCGCTGGAAGGGTGTTGAACAACCGTATGAGGTTGTTGTATGAGGTTGTCCATCCTCATAATGCACCGAAATTTAGCCAGTGCGGACAACAGATCACATGATCACAACCCCATCACAACAGCTCTGGAGTTTTAGTATCACACAACTCTTGACAATCTATGAAACACTTTATACAGTCTAGGTTAGCTCCATAAATAACCAGGTACTTAAGTATGCAAATGTGGTTATTCTACATATATATATACGCCAAATGCACAATGAAATCAGAAGAAAGTGATTTATCCGTGAGAAAATATTAGGGTCATACAGTGAGATTAAACCGGCAATATTTCCCCCATGTATAGTGTTACAGGAAGGTGGAGTTGGACCTACCAGCAGCCACGCCAACGCCACCATTGTCCTCCCCGTGTCGTGTACCTGCAAGGGAGAAACACACAGTTAATATCTACAAATACTGTCATCATCCTTATCTCATGTACGAGTTTAAGAAGCAGTTAGACATGTTTCACCAAGAGGTGCCGGATCAAGCGGGTTTAGGTGGATGTGAGTGTCTGCGGGCCGCCCCAACATAGCCTGCTGGACCAAGTTTTAACAAGAGAAGCTAGGCCCTGGTCAGATTCACGAAGCAGTTATGCGAGTACTTACGAACGTGTACATCTTTTCTCAATGTTTGACGGCTTTGGTTACATTTATAAAACAGTTTACAAGAATGAAAACTTGCCAATCAACTGTTGTTATTGTTATAAACAGCCTCCTGGTGCTTCGGAGCTCATTAACTGTTTAATAATTGTAAACAAAGCCGCCAAAGAGTGAGAAAAGATGTACAGGTTCATAAGTGCTTGCGTAACTGCTTCGTGAATCTGGCCCCAGGCTTGGGGAGTAGAACAACTCCCAGAACCCACTCCAGGGACACCAGACAACATCAGCACCACCTAATTGGTTGGCTGCACCGAGGCGGGAACGGACTGCCGCTGTTTCACTCATAACTATAGGTCAAGGTCCACACCACGCCCAATAACTAGTGACCCTTGACCTCTTCCCTCACACGCCACTAGCTGACTGTAACGCAACTTGCCAGTTATTTCAGGTAACGAACAATACACCCTCTGCCGTCTTCAACAAAGTGTTTGATACAAACAAATGCAATACGTGACATGACATTGACTACCGCGAGCGCGGGAATAATTCGCTAAGCCCAAATAACTTGCAAGAACTTGCCAAATAACTGCAAGCAACAGTCTATTGGATCAAGTAATCACAAAGGGAGTAGAAGAACTCTCGAAACCTTCTCCAGGTATGCTCTAGGTTTGCACGACACTTGGGAAGTATATGAGTTGAAAATAACAGCTGGGGGTCAGTTACAGCCCCGCTCCTGTGCCAGGTAAGTCCACTACGGGCTCACCATAGCCCGTGCTACTTGGAACTTTTGTTCCGAGTAGCTGAATCCAAAACAACAACAGCTGGGGGTGTAAGGATGGAGTAAAGGCACAGTTCTCAACCACTTGGGTCGTCGAGGATCGAACGCCGACCCGCAAGAAGTGAGGCAGTCGCTCTACCGACCAATACAATTTGATGAACCTTGTGTGTATGAAGAAATACTAAAGGCCATTTCCTCTTTTGATTGCTAATAATAGTTTGATATGAGGGTAAAGTTCACGACGACAGGAAGTGCTTGAGTGCTTGTAGAGGGTGACGGAGCAGGCGGTGGGTGCCAAGGTTGTTGTCACCTTGGGGGGGGGGGGCAGACTGTTGTAGTCATAAAAACTGTTATTATAACAGCCTGTTATTATAAAAAATACAATAGTTTTACCCAACCCAAGCCGCAGGAGGGCAGGCAACCCGCCTCTGACCTTTCCAAAACGACGCACAGCAAAAAAATCAATATTAAATGCGCTCTAACATTGACTTAAAAATGTTGACTAGATAAATAACGAGAGTAACGATGATATAGTGTGTTGACGACTCTGGTGGTTCACTACGAGCTGCCCGCCTCTCCTCCCTTGTACAACAGTTGACACATGAATTTGCATTTAGACACACAAGTCTACACCACAACGGGTTATGGGGGGGGGTTAAGGGGGGGGGGGTGGACGGGTGACATTTACCCGTCTAAAGGCCAGCAGCTGTACTGGTGGCGTGGGGGGGGGGGCTGTAGTGGGTACAGTGCCCACTACTGTCTGCGCCCCTCAACACCCTATCTCTCTACTGCTGCTGTCCCACCCTGCCCCCTCCTTTATTGCTGTCCCTTCCCCCCTTCTCCTCTTTATTGTCTCCCCCTCATTCCCTTTTTAATGGAAGGCGATGAACAAGTACAGGTGGAGGAGGAGCTGTAGAAATGTGGAGTAAAGTAACCTGCTAGGTGATCAGTAGGCTATGTAGCAGCCTTAACAACCCTCCTGCGTTTGATAGGCCGTATCTTGCCATGATTTCGGGGCTCAACGGCTGCGCGGCCCGGTCCGGCCGTAAGTCCACAACCTAACCTAAGGCTATACAGGCTTAGCATAACCCGGACACACAAGTCCAGTATTCTCTACTATACAACCCGTAAATAAAGCACAGTTTTCTCTACTATACAACCCGCACCTAAAACACAGTTTTCTCTACTATACAACCTGTAAATAAAACAGTTTTCTCTACTATACAACCCGTAAATAAAACACAGTTTTCTCTACTATACAACCTGTAAATAAAACAGTTTTCTCTACTATACAACCCGCACCTAAAACACAGTTTTCCCTACTATACAACCCGCACCTAAAACACAGTTTTCTCTACTATACAACCCGTACCTAAAACACAGTTTTCTCCACTAAACAACTCGTAAATAAAGCACAGTTTTCTCTACTAAACAACCTGTAAATAAAGTACAGTAAAGTCCCCCCCCCCCCCCGCGCAGTCTTACGGTCAAAACGCCTCACTTTCACCTCCAGACCACCATTGTCGCTAGAATTACTCCTCTGATTCTCCCCCCTGACGCAACCTTTGCCTCGATATACACAAAATACATGCCGTATACGCCACTTTATTATGCATATTGTGTATATTTTACTTTAACACGTCGTACCGTATATTTCACTTTGCAATACATGGTGTGTAGAGGTGGAGGACCGTCCACACACCGCACCCTGCACTTCATTTGTCACTCCGTAAAACAATCCAGCGGTGAACGGGGTGAGAATAGCTTGAGCTACCTCATCCCTTTGTGTGTATTTTACCTCAATAAACTTATTTCAATTTCAATTTCAATCCAACGGTGTTATCGTAATCAGTGATAAAATGCTGCCTATTAAGAATAGTTACGGCTCACAAATATTTACGTTTTCTATGATTTGGCCCCCCCCCCCCAATAGGTTAGGTGGGTTGGTGGGGTTCGTACGTTTCTACTCAGGCTCAGCGATAAAATAATCAGCGATAAAATGCTGTCAATTAAGAATAGTTACGGCTCACAAATACTTACGTTTTCTATGAATTGCCCCCCCCCCCAATTGGTTAGGTGGGTTGGTGGGGTTCGTACTCAGGCTAAAAGGTTGATTTTTTTTACAGAGTGGCAAATAAAGAAAGAAACGGGTCGAGTATGCATGGGTAACGTCACTATTGCAGTGTTGTAATTCTGACTAATACATCGCCTAATAAACGGATTATTGGACACCGTACAAAATGCGACCTGAATAAGGGCGTAACCACTGTGAGGATCTCATACACAGTTTACGAGATCTACAGCACTACGAGCTTGTTAATAACAATAACAACCTTTGATTTGTGAAGGTTCCAAGCTCGTAAACTGTTGAATAGATGTAACCAAAGCTGACATAATTAAGGAAAGAATGTACAGGTTTCGTAAATAGTTGGGCTTGACGACACGTGGCGCTCCTGACGGGGGGGGGGGAGGAAGGAGGTGGTAGTTTTTCACATGGTTCTTTGGGCTAAACAGAGGTTGTTGAGTGCACTTACCAGGGCGAGACACTGTCCCACCCTCACTCATGATATACAAGCACTTACTCTCACGGGATGACGTGCACACTTGCACTCGCGGGATGACGTGTACACTTACACTCGCGGGATGACGTGTACACAATGCTGGCCATACATGTACACGTGACTATGAGACACACCTGCCAGACGTAAGACAAAGTTGATGTGTACACCTGACCACATAATTAACCGTGATAACGAACATGTAAAAGGGAACATATGTAGCCCTATATGTAGACAAGAGCGTCAAAAAGATAACAACATGGAAATAACGCCCCACGAGACCAGGAGGCATGGCAGGAAGTGCAAAAATAGTCTCGCTGAGAAGCTGAGGTGCAATAGGTACGACGAGAGAGAACTTTGTCCCAATCGAGGGCGGCCCCAAGACATATAACCCCACTCCTTCTATCCATAAGGAACATAACTGGCCGACCTCTCAAGGTGTTCAAGAAAGAACGTGATAAAAACACCTCCACAGGAAACCTGATCAATCAAGCCGTGATTCACGCGTCAGGCTGCGAGCAGCTAGCTGCGTCCAACAGCCTGTTTGACCAGACCACCACCAACCAGGAGGCCTGGTCAGAGACCGAGCCGCGGGGGACGTTGATCCCCGGAGTCAACAAGAGGTACAGGGTGTGGAGCCATGTGGGTGGATCTCATGACTCATACCTCATGGCCATGAGCGGGGCGCATATGTATATACACAAGTACGTTACTCAAAGACCAAATACGCTGAAGAACTTGGGCGGTTCCCCCCTGTTGTGTAGCTGAGTGTTGGGCGCCACACTACGGCCACACCCTGTCTTGTGTCGGGCCCCCACCAGGGGCCACACCCTGTCTTGTGCACGGCTTTTGTGCTCTACGGTTACCTCATACCAGGAACATACCTAGAAAGGGTGTCGAGAGTTCTACTCCCCGAGCCCCGGGCCTGAAACCCAGCTCGACTTGTGATAACTTGGACCAACAGACTGTTGCATGGAGCGGTTGTTGTTGTTGAAGATTAAGCCACCACCAGAGGTGGCACGGGCATGAATAACCCGTAGGTGGTAGATGTTTGGAGTGAATGAAAGCATCGGTTGTATAATATCTTGAAGTGTTGATTCTGCATTTCCTTCCGTGTCTTTCGCTCCAGTATGTTGTTATTCTACTCTGCAAATTTGGGTCCTGACCCTCCAGTATCTTCCATGTATATATATATATATATATATATATATATATATATATATATATATATATATATATATATATATATATATATATATATATATATATATATATGTGTGTATATCACGAAAATAAACACGTGATTAAGAATGTGACAATGTCAGACCACGGAGGAAAAATGAAACAGGAAATTTCCTTAAGTACTTTCGTATATTAAATACATCTTCAGAAGGTCACCTTCTGAAGATGTATTTAATATACGAAAGTACTTAAGGAAATTTCCTGTTTCATTTTTCCTCCGTGGTCTGACATTGTCATATATATATATATATATATATATATATATATATATATATATATGTCGTACCTAGTAGCCAGAACGCACTTCTCAGCCTACTATGCAAGGCCCGATTTGCCTAATAAGCCAAGTTTTCATGAATTAATTGTTTTTCGACTACCTAACCTACCTAACCTAACCTAACTTTTTCGGCTACCTAACCTAACCTAACCTATAAAGATAGGTTAGGTTAGGTAGGGTTGGTTAGGTTCGGTCATATATCTACGTTAATTTTAACTCCAATAAAGAAAAATTGACCTCATACATAATGAAAAGGGTAGATTTATCATTTCATAAGAAAAAAATTAGAGAAAATATATTAATTCAGGAAAACTTGGCTTATTAGGCAAATCGGGCCATGAATAGTAGGCCAAAAAGTGCGTTCTGGCTACTAGGTACGACATATATATATATATATATATATATATATATATATATATATATATATATATATATATATATATATATACATATTATGTGATACTTGTCTTCTTTCCAGAGAGTACAATTTGAGAGCCTTAAGACGGTGACAGTAGTTTAGGTGTTTTATCGTGTTCATGTGTGCTATTTCAACAATCTCTCCTGCTCTGAAGGGGGAAGTGAGTCACCCTTCAGTTACCTCACACTACATCTATCTCATTTTACGGCACCTCACACTACGGCTATCTCACTCTACGCTGAGGGGTGAGGCTGACTCACCCTGCACCAGGACGGCTGACAGCCTGAGCCAAGAGGTAAGACCACACACCTCAGGCCACACCACTCAGGCCACACACCTCACAAGACTCAGACACGCCAACCTTGGGTAGAGATCGAATTACCGACTTGAGAAGCTGAGAGTGTCGGGAGAGACACTCAGGATTGCCACACTCAAGGTAACCATTCAGGACTTCCTACCTGTAGACGCCGGTGATCACCCACCAACACAAGTCCTATCGTCGGACTTACACAAAAAAACGACTTTATATGTATACGTGTATGAAATTTAACAATGGCTATATCGTTAAAATGAAATATATATGGTGTGAGGGAGAGGGAGGTGGTGGTGGAGCGTGGGCGGTGCCCCCAAGGTCACCATCCCCTCTACCCTACACGGGAGAACATGCCGTTATGCACCTGGTCGCATCCTGTGTTGTCTGCTGGTATGTGGAGGGCGGGTGATTACGGGGTGGAGCAGGAGAGGGCGGTTAGAGGGCGCCACGGTACGGGGGCTGTGTTGAGTGAGTCAGACGGTGCCCCGGGGCGGGCCAGGCCGGACATTTCCAGCCTCGCTACACAACAAAGACGCTGGTTAATCCCCAGAGACAAAGGTCAAGTCCTTCGCTACGACTCCGGGAGAGACACGAGACATGGGGCGCTTCTGGAGTACTTCGGTGGACGCCACCTCGCCCGCCCCCCCCCCCACCCCTCGACCCCCATGCACCTCCCTCCCCCCCCCCCACACACCCTCCCCATACACACGCCCGCACTGGATCCCATCCCATGTTGGAGTTGAAAAACATGACTTTGTAGATCAATTGGCCAATGAGGCTTGCAGGAAAGAAAACATTGATTATGATTTTGGACTATCTAATGCAGTTATTAGAAACATACAAATTAAAGAAATTAATTCAGATTTAGAAGAACTAAGAAATGCACAGAGACCTGAAAGCTGCAGTATTAAAAGTTATGACAAGTTCTGTAATAATAGGTATTTGTATGGTCAGCACAGTAACCGGACCAGGCAATGTGATGTAGTAATTGCGCGAATTCGCCTTGGCTATAGACACATCTGGCAGGTTAGTGAGGCTGAGCCACTACCAGAATATTCAGATTGTAAACTCTGTGATAAACCTTTAATGCATTCACTAGAACACTATATTGATGAATGTGAAACCGTAAAGGACTTTAGACCTCCTGGCCTATTGTACCACCAACTGTGTAACTATTTTATTGACTCAGGTGTTCTGGACGACATCCTAACAATTTACCCAAAATTTGCTTGTCCATTTTAAAGAATGAAGAACAATTTCTACTTATATTCTAAGCTGCATCACTTATGAACCCATCCCTGCACTTGTGTGGCAGTGCACAATAGAAAGTTGTTTTCACATATCCACACATTAAAACATTGATTGTAACCGTGATATATATGTGCTTCAGCCTACAGTTTAGACCTATTGTCTTATGTATGACCCTCTGTCCTGCGTGACAGTGAATACTAGCATTAACCTCAATTTAATAAGACTATCAAAATCCTCAGATTAGGCAAAATTGTAATTAATTTTGTCAATAAAGATGTTAATAATAAAACACAAAGCTCGTAGAGGCAGCCGAGAGCAACTGCCTGACAATATGTTAGAAAGGATACGAAATCAGATATAACCTGTTGACCAGACCACACACTAGAAGGTGAAGGGACGACGACGTTTCGGTCCGTCCTGGACCATTCTCAAGTCGATTGTGACAAGTCGATTGTCAAAATCGACTTGAGAATGGTCCAGGACGGACCGAAACGTCGTCGTCCCTTCACCTTCTAGTGTGTGGTCTGGTCGACATAATTTAGCCACGTTATTGTGACTCATCACCTGCAGATATAACCTGATTTATAAACACAATAAGGAAGACGTCAGAAACTGCACACGAAATGCCCGTGTGAAGATGGTACCACTGCTTGCTAGTTCGATGCCAGTAGCCAGTGAAGAGCAAGGGTGCCAAAGGCACAATCAGAGAACACTGTATAAACATCAGAGGTCCGCGGTTGTTCAACGTCCTCCCAGCGAGCATAAGAAATATTGCCGGAACAACCGTGGACATCTTCAAGAGAAAACTAGATTGTTTTCTAAAAGAAGTGTCGGACCAACCGGGCTGTAGTGGGTATGTGGGCCTGCGGGCCGCTCCAAGCAACAGGCTAGTGGACCAAACTCTCACAAGTCAAGCCTGGCCTCGGGCCAGGCTTGGGGAGTAGAAGAACTCCCAGAACCCCATCAAGCAGGTATCAACCACCAGAGTCAGACCGGCTGTGTGTGGAGGACGCCTAGGCTACAAAAGGGATTATAAGAAAATCTGGAAATGAATAGATAGGCGGGGAACTATCAGGAGAAAGCGCCAAGCCATTACGACTATATAGCACTTGGAAGGGACCAGAATAAGGATTTGGGATGGGACGGTGGAAAGGAATGGTGCCCAACCACTTGAACGGTCAGAGATTGAGCGCTGACCTGCATGAAGCGAGACCGTCGCTCTACCGTCCAGCCCTTCCCTTTAGACTCTGGAAGGTACACAACCTGCCACAGGTTACGACTCGGGGACAACATGAATCAACATAACAATAATATCCCGTCCCGTACAAAAGGCCAACCCTAACAGTCACGCGCGACAGGAAATAGCGGTAAACACCCAGGTAGAAACAAATAGGACGATGACAACATACAAGAAGAAGGAAATGCGTAATTATGAAAGACTGGATGACGTATTTATTAGACCGGCCATAACACTTCTAAAGGGTCTGAAGGAACGGGGCTTGCTCAAGGTAAGACTCAGAGAGTCACTGACTGGGACGACTCGAGTGAAGCTGTGGCGACGCCAGATGAGGTCAGCAGACAACTGTGGAGCTGGGTAAGACGGAAGCCATGAGGGGGTTAAGTTGGGTGCAAGAAACCTTTGTAAGTGGAGTGCCCCTGGGCGCTGTCCTGGAACCTCTCTCCTTTACTATATATATATATATATATATATATATATATATATATATATATATATATATATATATATATATATAATGGATTTAGATTCAGAATTGAGCAGCAATATTTGCCAAGTTGCAGATGACACAAAAATAAGGCGGGCAATAAACTCAGAAGACTTAAAATCCCTTCAAGAGGCTCTAGATAGACTTTTAAAACGGTGGAAAGATTGGCAGATGGAGTTTAATGTTAACAAGTGCATTGTTCCGAGGTTAGGTAATCATGACGCAGTTACCAGATTGTGTCGAAATTGCAAAGTCAGACTGCGAAAAAATCTGGGAGTCATGATTAGTAAGAATTTAAAGCCAAAAAATCAATGCAAAAATATTTTGGATTCAATTAAATAGGTTATTGGAATTGATTTCTTGAAGTGTTAGCAATAAAATAATTTATGTTTTTCTTAACCTGCAGCTTGCTCGATGACCTATCAACGACCTGGCCCAGGAAATATAATAAGTTATACCTATAAATAACCCAATCCACATACGATATAAAAATGATGTTTCGGTCCATCTTAAACCCCCCTCAAGATGTAACTGTGGGTTGGGTTATATGTTTTCAGCTAGATTATTGTGACCTATTCTGTGTGTGTGTGTGTGTGTGTGTGTGTGTGTGTGTGTGTGTGTGTGTGTGTGTGTGTGTATATATATATATATATATATATATATATATATATATATATATATATATATATATATATATATATATATATATATGTCGTACCTAGTAGCCAGAACGCACTTCTCAGCCTACTATGCAAGGCCCGATTTGCCTAATAAGCCAAGTTTTCATGAATTAATTGTTTTTCGACTACCTAACCTACCTAACCGAACCTAACCTAACTTTTTCGGCTACCTAACCTAACCTATAAAGATAGGTTAGGTTAGGTAGGGTTGGTTAGGTTCGGTCATATATCTACGTTAATTTTAACTCCAATAAAAATAAATTGACCTCATACATAATTAAATGGGCAGCTTTATCATTTCATAAGAAAAAAATTGGAGAAAATATATTAATTCATGAAAACTTGGCTTATTAGGCAAATCGGGCCTTGCATAGTAGGCCAAAAAGTGCGTTCTGGCTACTAGGTACGACATATATATATATATATATATATATATATATATATATATATATATATATATATATATATATATATATATATATATGTCGTACCTAGTAGCCAGAACGCACTTCTCAGCCTACTATGCAAGGCCCAATTTGCCTAATAAGCCAAGTTTTCATGAATTAATTGTTTTTCGACTACCTAACCTACCTAACCTAACCTAACCTAACTTTTTCGGCTACCTAACCTAACCTAACCTATAAAGATAGGTTAGGTTAGGTTAGGTAGGGTTGGTTAGGTTCGGTCATATATCTACGTCAATTTTAACTCCAATAAAAAAAAATTGACCTCATACATAATGAAATGGGTAGCTTTATCATTTCATAAGAAAAAAATTAGAGAAAATATATTAATTCATGAAAACTTGGCTTATTAGGCAAATCGGGCCTTGCATAGTAGGCTGAGAAGTGCGTTCTGGCTATTAGGTACGACATATATATATATATATATATATATATATATATATATATATATATATATGTTTTCAGACGATGGAAAGCTGATGACGAAACGAAAAATAACATTGGGAGAAAGATGGTCAATTGACTTCAATCCAGACAAATGTTGAATATTGAGCTGGGAATGAACAAACCCCCCGGGACAGTACAGGATGAAAGAGCGTCGCAGCTCCCAGACACGGAGGAAGGACGAGGAGGAGGATCTGGGAGTATAGGCGACATGAAACCTGGCGCCGGAGAAACTAACAAAAGAACGTCGGCAGCATTCGTTGTGGTGAGACATGTCAGCATGCCTTCAAGTACCGCGCCACGGACCACTTTAGACCACCATTCCCCCCCCCCCCCCCGGAGAAAAGAGGAAGATTGCAGACAACTGCAAAAAAGGACCTAGAAAACTGGTCTGAAAATTGGATGCATTTCCTTTCCCGCCAGCGTGAGGCGACGAGCCCGGGAGACGAGAGTGTGGGACAGCAAGACTGGCAACTGTTGTGAGAGATGGGATAAAAGGATCTGGGAGTGTGTAGCCGTAGTAACCCCTGCTTCCTTATGACACTGTACACGGTGGTTGGGTTCAGGAACCCATTACCCGGGGAATGTGGGACCGTGGATTGTTTCAGGCGTAGGGTAAACACATATATATGAATTAGTTTGGGTGCATAATTATAGGAGCAGCGTCGTATGGACCAACATACCTTCTGCAGTGTTCTTTATTATTTTACTAGATGGGGTACCCGGCGGTGCCCGGGTCTCTCTTGTCTCATGGCCCCCCCCACCTCTCTCTCTCTCTCTCTCTCTCTCTCTCTCTCTCTCTCTCTCTCTCTCTCTCTCTCTCTCTCTCTCTCTCTCTCTCTCTCTCTCTCTCTCTCTCTCTCTCTCTCTCTCTCTCTCTCTCTCTCTCTCTCTCTCTCTCTCTCTCTCTCTCCCCACTTCTTCCTGTCCCCTCTCTTTCTCTACCTGTCTCAGAAAATGCAATACTGTAACCCAAATGAATTTAAGATCATAGTTTTCGAGTAAACCATGCAAATGCGCGGGTAAATGGCAGGAGTAAGCATACAAAAAACAAAACGGGAAACATAGTATTGATTTCATTTCAGACTTAATGAAAGTCTCAGGGGGGGGATCGCTAGAGATTCCAAAATATCTTGACATGTGGCACTGAGGCCGACCCCGACTGGCCCATGACACTCCCTCCCCCCCTTTGCGTCATCCTGGAAAGCTGAGTGAGGCTAGCCCCAAGCGTCCTGCCTACAATCTAGAACAGAGGTAGAGACATTTTCTTTCATATAGATTCAAACGTAAACAAATTAAATCAACATCTAGAGGTGACCACTTGAGTGAGCCACGACCCGCAGCTCCCAGAACACAGCTCCGGGCCACAACGCTACCTTATAGCCCACGACGTCGCTGGGGGGAAGATAGAGGAAGATAAAACACCTGAGCCACAATACGAGAACATAATAAAAGAGAAACAAGAACACGAGAAAGAGAACAAATAACAAAAGAAAAATTAACAGAGGCTATGAACAGACCTCATAACACATTCTGGGAGTCCCTGTAATTCCTGGATATAAAACTATAAAGTAGATGTCACAATTGCAAGAAAAATGACAGCTTGGATAATAAGAACCTTTCGAACAAGAGATGCCGGGTCAATAATAGTATTATAGTGCTCTCTAGGGTAGAACACTGTTGCGCAACAACAGCCCCATTCAAGGCTGGAGCGGTTACTCATACGCTCAACGTCCACAGATCTTCTAACTGCCCGAATCCATTCCATAAAATTATTGTGACCGTCTAAATATTTGTCAAACTGTATTCTCTAGGGGATACCTCTTAACCTGGGGTCCATGGACCCCGAAGGACCCCCATGGACGGACCATGGACCCCGTCCATGACCCCCCCCCCCCTAAGAGGTCCATTAATGTTGACTTTATTCATACTTTGTGCAGTCATACAATGCATGAGGCAATAAATTTTCAATAAAATAAAGTATATTGGATAAAAGTCCACACTTTTGTATTTGTGAAATTTATGTAAGGAATTTACACCGAGTCTTTCACTCTCTCCTGAGTGCCTTGTCAAGGTCTGAGTGTATTCACCTAGTTGTGCTTGTTGGGGTTGAGCTCTGGCTCTTTGGTCCCGTCTCTCAACTGTCAATCAACTGGTGTACCGATTCCTGAGCCTATTGGGCTCTATCATATCTACATTTGAAACTGTGTATGGAGTCAGCCTCCACCACATCACTGCCTAGTACATTCCATTTACTAACTACTCTGTGTGTGTGTGTGTGTGTGTGTGTGTGTGTGTGTGTGTGTGTGTGTGTGTGTGTGTGTGTGTGTGTGTGTGTGTGTGTGTGTGTGTGTGTGTGTGTGTGTGTGTGTGTGTGTGTGTGTGTGTGTGTGTGTGTGTGTGTGTGTGTGTGTGTGTGTGTGTGTGTGTGTGTGTGTGTGTGTGTGTGTGTGTGTGTGTGTGTGTGTGTGTGTGTGTGTGTGTGTGTGTGTGTGTGTGTGTGTGTGTGTGTGTGTGTGTGTGTGTGTGTGTGTGTGTGTGTGTAGGACGAGACTTACATCTCAACGTCTACTCTACCCCACAATTAGACATGAGATACAAGTCTCGTCTTAATCACACACTCAGACTTTGATTGACGGAGCACTCAGGAGAATGCGAAAGACTTGGTGTAAATTCCTTACATAAATTTCACAAATACAAAAGTGTGGATTTTTATCCAATGTTATTGTGTCTGTGAGAACACATTACCATTACTAATAAAGTATATTCGTTGTCTGCAAAATAATATATTTACGTGCTTAAGTGCATTTTTCTTGGGTGTTGATCCATAGCTTTCACCAGATTTTCAGAGGTCCGTGACTCCAAAAAAAAAAAATATTAAGACCCACTGCTCCTTGTGAGAGCTTGGTCGACTAGGCTGTTGCTTAGAGCGGCCCGCAGGTCCACATACCCACCACAGCCCGGCTGGTCCGGTACTCCTTGAAGAAAACTATCTAGGAAGATGTTCACATTGTTCCTGCAATATGTCTTATGCTCGCTGGGAGGGTGTTGAACAACCGTGGACCTCTGATGTTTATACAGTGTTCTCTGATTTGGCTACATAAGTGCGGATGTACATATGTAAATAGCAGACAAAAAGAGAGATTAGACAGAGCCTTTGCCCCATCAGCCGTGGCGCCACCCCCGTCAGCGTCTCCCGCCGCAGACGGCCCCGCCCAGCTCACTTTTGGGCAGCGGGGACACGACCCACCACTACCCTCACCGTCCCGGGCCTCGTCTGAACACTAACGCCCCCCCCCTTCCCTGGCACCTGCACGAGACGATGCGCTTTACACAACCATTTTAACCCAAGACAGATGTCGTATTGGCAGCTGGACCCATCTCCAATAACAAACAAAATTACATTGCACACTGCCTCCACCTGAATCGAAGAAACGTAAGGAAATGCATTTCAGGTGTATTCAATTTGGCGGCCATCGGGTCTGAGTGGTCCCTGTACCCGGTACCATGGCCGCCGAAGGGAATACACTAAGAAGTTGTACAAGCAGATACGACAGAGGACTCCAGCGCCAACAAGTTACAAAAACGGATCAGACAGTAGATCCGGATACCCTCCAACCTCTAGACAGCCAGCCAACCCGTCCAGACGCTCTCCACCCCCAGACACTGTCACAGACGGCACCAGCATCACCGCTCAACAGTGAACCACACCCACGAGGAAGCAAGCAAGCACACACAGGAATCTCGAGGTCAATATGCTAAACTATTTTACGTCCAGATTAGCCCAATGCAAGCAGCCCGCCCGAGGTCCACAAGAACTTGCCTGGTCACTACCAGGCGGGAGAAATGGTCGGCAGGTCCCCCCCTCCCCCTACACTGCCACAGGGGCACCCCAGAACTGTGTCACGGGTGGTGGTCTGGTAGTGGACTGTCACGGGTGGTGGTCTGGTAGTGGACTGTCACGGGTGGTGGACTGGTAGTGGACTGTCACGGGTGGTGGTCTGGTAGTGGACTGTCACGGGTGGTGGTCTGGTAGTGGACTGTCACGGGTGGTGGTCTGGTAGTGGACTGTCACGGGTGGTGGTCTGGTAGTGGACTGTCACGGGTGGTGGTCTGGTAGTGGACTGTCACGGGTGGTGGTCTGGTAGTGGACTGTCACGGGTGGTGGGGCTGACAGTGACAGGTGTATCAGGGGATAAAGTTAGACACCCACGAGGCTGACATGTGATTATCCTAATAGAACTGACAGACCAGGAGGCGGGGTACTGGAGCTAGAGCACGTCCACACGTTAATGATCACTGGAGGTAAACCAGTCTAACGTCCGAGGTGAACCACCGGGTAGGTGAGGGAAGGCTTCAAAGAGCCTCCACCTACGGGCAATTCATGCCCGTGCCACCTTTAGGATTACTTAATCTTTATCAATCAAACAATGGTGAGGGACGCACATCTCTTGTGCCAGGTGAGTACGACGGGCTCACCATAGCCCGTGCTGCTTGGTGCTATGAGTAGCTGAATCTAAAAGTAGATTAGAGTAGCTGAATCTACTTTTAGATTCTACCGTGTGAGCAGTGTGTGGGCGTGGGGCCACCTGAGGGCTGGGTGGGCGTGGGGCCGCCTGAGGGCTGGGTGGGCGTGGGGCCAAGGCAGCCTGGGGGTGAAGCGTGATAATGTCATATCTTCCACCCGTAAAACAATGGATGATTGCTTAGCATAAAATAATGGGCAGAAAAATAAAGACAAGCTTAATTTGACTAATTCTGACGCATGAAGGGCACGTGGGCGTGGACCAGGACGTGGGCCAGGGTGTGGGCGTGGGCCAGGGTGTGGGCGTGGACCGGCGTGTGGGCGTGGACCAGGACGTGGGCCAGGGTGTGGGCGTGGGCCAGGGTGTGGGCGTGGACCGGCGTGTGGGCGTGGACCAGGACGTGGGCCAGGGTGTGGGCGTGGACCAGGACGTGGGCCAGGGTGTGGGCGTGGGCCAGGGTGTGGGCGTGGACCAGGACGTGGGCCAGGGTGTGGGCGTGGACCAGGACGTGGGCCAGGGTGTGGGCGTGGACCAGGACGTGGGCCAGGGTGTGGGCGTGGGCCAGGTGTGGGCGTGGACCAGGACGTGGGCCAGGGTGTGGGCGTGGACCAGGACGTGGGCCAGGGTGTGGGCGTGGACCAGGACGTGGGCCAGGGTGTGGGCGTGGGCCAGGGTGTGGGCGTGGGCCAGGGTGTGGGCGTGGGCGTGATCGAGGATACGGCCTCTGTCTCTTAAAATTTGTTGAATTTCTGCAGCAGTAATTCCCATCAGACAAAGAAATCCATGAACATTCGAGGCTTTAGTCACCACAGCTGGTCACTATACACCACCACCACAGCTGGTCACTATACACCACCACCACAGCTGGTCACTATACACCACCACCACAGCTGGTCACTATACACCACCACCACAGCTGGTCACTATACACCACCACCACAGCTGGTCACTATACACCACCACCACAGCTGGTCACTATACACCACCACCACAGCTGGTCACTATACACCACCACCACAGATGGTCACTATACACCACCACCACAGCTGGTCACTATACACCACCACCACAGCTGGTCACTATACACCACCACCACAGCTGGTCACTATACACCACCACCACAGCTGGTCACTATACACCACCACCACAGCTGGTCGTTGACAAGACAATCTGAGGAACAAAGGCCCCGCCACCACACTAACAAGTGCCCCCCCCCGGTCCTCAAGCCACTATACACAGTTGTGGAACAATGGCTCGTAGCCTAACGAGGCTGGTGTGTTGTGTACGTGTTGCTGGTAGACAATGGTGACCCACAGTGAGGCAGGTGGTGGCCAGGGAGGAGCTGCCAAGTGAGGCAGGGAAAACATACACAGACAGCTGACACAGGAAGCAGGACACACAGACAACAGACACAGGAAGCAAAACACACAGACAACAGACACAGGAAGCAGGACACACAGACAACAGACACAGGAAGCAAAACACACAGACAACAGACACAGGAAGCAGGACACACAGACAACAGACACAGGAAGCAAAACACACAGACAACAGACACAGGAAGCAGGACACACAGACAACAGACACAGGAAGCAGGACACACAGACAACTGACACAGGAAGCAGGACACACAGACAACTGACACAGGAAGCAGGACACAGACAACAGACACAGGAAGCAGGACACACAGACAACAGACACAGGAAGCAGAACACGGAGGCCAACATGCAGGAAACAGCGGTTCAGTAGACCACCTCAACACAACACCCGGGTATCTGGGCCACGGTAAACCCGCCCAACGCCTCCCTTAAATGCCAAATGTAGCGGGAAACATTTAGGTTGGACTGGGTTAGGATACGTTATGTTGGGTTGAGTTGGGTTGGGTTGGGTTAGGACAGAGAATTAGGCTGACACAGCTCAGGGAGCACAGAGCTACGGGAAGAATGTAGACCATTGTGGGAGGGAAGGATGCCCCCCCCCACACCTGCTAGTGAAGAAGGTGTGGATGTGAGCCCTCCACACCGCTCTGACAGGTGTGGATGTGAGCCCCCCCCACACAGCTCTGGCAGGTGTGGATGTGAGCCCCCACACCGCTGACAGATGTGGACGCGGGCCCCCACACCGCTCTCCCTCACCCAGCCTACAAAACACACCTTAGGCTACCACCAACATTACGGCCCCCAACTACCCGGAGACCAGCAGTCATCCTTGGGCTTCCCCCCCTCTCCTCCACCCCTTCCACCCCCCCCCAAGTCACCTCCACACCCTACCCTTCCCACATTTCACTCCACAACACCCCACACCTCCACACCCGTCCCCTTCCAGGCAGCCCAACCTTCAGGTGTACGGGACGTCGCCGGAAATGATTAGTTTGGTTTGATGGACGTCAAAAGCGAACGCGGGACTTGTTGGGGGGAAGGAGAGTTGAGTCAGTTCCCCCCCTCAGCCAAGGAGAACTGGACAGGTTGTCGGGGAACTTACACTCACCACAGTCTGCCTGCCTCGTGTCCCCCCTACCCTACCCCGTGTCTCATGTCTCTACTCTCCGCCTGTCTTATGTTTCCGCTGCCAGCCTGGTATATGTCTACCCGCCACAGCAAGACGCACTAACCCATACACGGCGCTCGGGGGCGAAGGACCCGTTAACTACACAGTATGCGAAGTTAATTACGAGAGCGCCAGCGAGCTCCTTCCTCCATTTAGCCTACCAAGCGAGAGAGTCCGGCCCTGCTGCCTAATATGGCTCACGGGTGAGTCCGGGGGTACCAGGTGGGGAGGACCTGGGGGATAGGGGACACCATTGGGGGACCTGGGGATAGAGGGGACAGCAGGTGGGAGGCTGGGGATGGGGGAGGAGTAGGGGATGAATAGGAGGTGAAGCGAGGTACAGGACGTAGGAAAAAGCATGAGATGAACATTGGTGCCCCCACGACAAGACGCAGGGAATAGCGGTGCCCCCACGACAAGATACAAGGAATAGCGGTGCCCCTCGACAAGACACAAGGAATAGCGGTGCCCCCTCGACAAGACACAAGGAATAGCGGTGCCCCACGACAAGACACAAGGAATAGCGTTGAAGCCCGTCCAGAGGAGCAGAGCCAGCAGTCTCCTGGAGCCACCTGGTGAGGAAAAATAGCAACAGCGTCTGACAAAAAGAGAATATAAACACGTTCCTGAGGAAAGAGAAAAGAGAGAGAGAGTGAGAGCTGTTTGTGGGGAGTGACAGTAGACCGGCTGGGGGGGGGAAAGGGGGGCGGGGGACAGGAGAAAGGGGAAAGGGGGAAGGGAGGGGAAGAGACTGCGGAATATCACATGGTTCAGTGTTTACCTTGCCCAGGTAGGCAATTACTTCACTGTTTACTCCTGTCCAGCTCAGGTCTCCACCACAAACTTTCCAACAAGTTTCCCAGACGCGGAACGACGTCGCGACGTAGAGGAGGGACGCGGAACGACGTCGCGACGTAGAAAAGGGACGCGGAACGACGTCGCGACGTAGAGGAGGGACGCGGAACGACGTCGCGACGTAGAGGAGGGGACGCGGAACGACGTCGCGACGCAGAGGAGGGACGCGGAACGACGTCGCGACGTAGAGGAGGGACGCGGAACGACGTCGCGACGTAGAGGAGGGGACGCGGAACGACGTCGCGACGCAGAGGAGGGACGCGGAACGACGTCGCGACGTAGAGGAGTAACACTACGACCAGGGAGCGCCCTCAGCTTATGTCTGTCTACACTCTCCCTACGACATCGTATGTTAAGACGCGTCGAAGGCAAACCCCCGTCAGTACAGAACCCACAACCACCTTTGCCAGCACCTCCTCCCCGGGTAATTCCTAAACCTCAGTTTCTTTAAGGGGGAGGGGGAGGTTTCGAGGACTAATTTCCCCCCCCTCCCCCACCCACCCCTTCTCCCCTCGTCCGCCCCCCCCCCCCACACACTTCGCGGCCCGGTCTCTGACCAGGCCTCATTTTTGGTGGGCTGGTCAACCAGTCTGACCTATGACTTACAGCCTGGTTGATGAGGTTGTCAAGCTCTGATGTTCCCGAGGTTGGATTAATATTTACAGACTAACTTTAACACCTGTGACAACACTTGTGACAACACCTGAGATATATATATATATATATATATATATATATATATATATATATATATATATATATATATATATATATATATATATATATAAACAATACACATGTGTGCTTGAGCCTACACATCTTAATCCAAACTAAGGTTTCGGAGGCGCCTTCGGCAGCTCCGTCAGTGTCCGCAGTTGACCTCATTCTTATGCTTGGGCCGTCGGCTCGTAAAACCAGTCCCTGGCTCCTTGCTCCCGCTCCTCCGTTAACAACCCACACCAGCAGACAAGAGGTGCGGAGGCTGCGTGTGCACACCACACCGTTACCCTTGGCGGTCGTCTGCGTTACTCATGTCAACACTGAAGGTAACATGGTGAACAGCGGTCACTCCGGCCGTTCTTTAGCAGCCCCGCCCTTGTGTACGCCGTGGTGAGCGGACATGCTGGACGTCCAGTGTGAGGTGACGCTGGACGTCCAGTGTGAGGTGACGCTGGACGTCCAGTGTGAGGTGACGCTGGACGTCCAGTGTGAGGTGGCGCTGGCCAGGGGACACTTCACGCTTGCTTGCTTCAACACTATTGAGGTATTAACACATTAAGTCCATAACCGTCGCCGTGGTGGCGCAAGTGAAAGTGCACAACCGCCCCTGCAAGTTGAGCCGGAGTCTGGCCGCAGCACCATAACCCAGCGCTGCTCGTGCATATCTACACACGCCCGTGATGAGTATTCTTAGGCGTTCATGGTGAATTAACAGTCCCTCTGGAGCAGCGGTAGCACGCTCGCTCCATGCGGCGCCACCAATTCCAGCTGAGTTCGAGTCCTAGGCAAAACAATTTTGACTAAGCATTGTTATTGAACTGTTTGCTCTGTACGCCTAGCAGCAATTGGGAGACATGGTTGTAAAGCGATTAGCGGGTCGTGTTGCTGGGAAAACTAATATGTTAAGGCTTAAGATGAGCTATGGAAAGGTGAAGTTCAAAGTCTCCAAAAGATTCTTTTGCAATGTTGATGGCTTGACGCTAAATGATGTGTTTCGTTGACACTTGCAACATCTTTGGAGGCAGAAAGGAAGTTTCTGGAAATTTCAAGGTGAATAACTTGGGAGGGTCTCGCTTCATGCAGGTCGGCGTTCAATCCCCGTCCGTCCAAGTAGTTGGGCACCATTCCTTCCCACCGTCCCATCCCAAATCCTTATCCTGACCCCTTCCCAGTGCTATATAGTCGTAATGGCTTGGCGCTTTCCCTTGATAATTAAATTAAATCAAATCCTGGGAGTTCCCGACTTGAGAGAGCTGGGTCCAACAGGCTGTTGCTTGGACCCCCTGGCCCACATAGCCACTACAGCCCGGTTGGTGTGAGGTCGGTAATGGTTCTCTCCTAACTCCACCTGTGTTAGAACCACCACAACACTGCCAGGCGTTGATGACTAACGTACACAAACTGTGAAAGTTAGCTTGCAATGTTTACTGTACAGTGCGCACGCAACACCGTCCACACACACACACAACCCGTAACACCAGAGATGCAAAAAAAAAAAAAAAAAAAAAAACTGACGAGTGGCAACGCACGCAAGTATTGACATATGATATTGTGTCAACAATTAGTGCCGAAACATTTTTTTTTATTATTATTATTTTCTACCACAGACGTGGCCACACATTTACAATGCTAACCATAATATATACATTTTCTTCTGTTCTCCATGGACATTGGAATGTACTTGGAGTTGTCCCTTTTATTAATAATAAGCCCTTGTTTATGCATGTTTTAGAGGGGGGATTGTTCTCCAAATGTAGTTAGGCCACCGCGCATGTGCAGAAAAGCTGCTGGCGGGAGTTTTGACAAGTAACCCTTCCCCCCCTTTCCAACCCAACCATTTCACATATTCACTACAAAGGTCCCTCCCTTACATCCTTTGAGACCTATTATTGAATATGCGGCCCCGGCATGGAACCCCTACGTAAAGAAACACAAAACTAAACTAGAAAAGGTACAAAAAAATATGAAGCAAGGCATATAAGGGAGCCCGTCGGCCGAGCGGACAGCACGCTGGACTTGTGATCCTGTGGTCCTGAGTTCGATCCCAGGCGCCGGCGAGAAACAATGGGCAGAGTTTCTTTCTCCCTATGCCCCTGTTACCTAGCAGTAAAATAGGTACCTGGGTATTAGTCAGTTGTCACGGGCTTCTGAGCTAAGAGGGACTGAGCTATGAAGAAAAACTCAGAGAACTGGACCTCACTAGAGGAAAAAAGAATAAGGCAGACATGATACCGACGTCCAAGATACTAAGAGGGATTGACACAGTAGATACTGAATAAATTTTCAAATTAACGACCAGTAGAACGAGAGGACATAATTGGAAACACAGATGGGCTGCAGGGACGTCAGAAAGAACTTTTTCAGTCTAAGAGTCGTGAACAAGTGTGACGGACTAGATGAGGCACTTATCGCAGACAATTCAATACACAGTATTAAATGTAATTGGGGGGAAAACGAGTGAAAAGATTCATTGTACCAATATGGTCTGAAAGCTGAACTGAAACGCATTGAATTAATGATGGTCGAAAGACAGAACTCTTAGGAGCAGAAGTTCGACTCTGCAAGCTCAGCCTTGGTGAGCCCGCGCACACACACACGCGGACACACACGCGGACACACACACACACACACACACACACACACACACACACACACACACACACACACACACACACACACACACACACACACACACAGGGGCCTAGGGGGCCGCCACACATCTAGGGGGCCTCGTAGCCTGGTGGATAGCGCGCAGGACTCGTAATTCTGGGGCGCGGGTTCGATTCCCGCACGAGGCAGAAACAAATGGGCAAAGTTTCTTTCACCCTAAGTGCCCCTGTTACCTAGCAGTAAATAGGTACCTGGGAGTTAGTCAGCTGTCACGGGCTGCTTCGTGGGGTGTGTGTGTGTGTGGTGTGGAAAAAAAAAAGTAGTTAGTAAACAGTTGATTGACAGTTGAGAGGCGGGCCGAAAGAGCAAAGCTCAACCCGGCAAAAACACAACTAGTAAACACACACACACACACCAATATAAGCCTAACGATCAATAATTAAAATATAATAAAGGCTGCCAGAGGTGTGGGTGGCAGCGGCCAGAGACCTGCAGATGACATCTCCTCTACCCTAAGGTCAGCCTATGCCCGCGAGGTGACCCCTAGGGGTCAGTGCCCCCAGCGGAACGGTCTCTCACCACCCCTCCTCCTCCTCCTCCTCCTCCTCCTGCACCACCATCCATCAAGCATTGACGTCTCCATTAATGAAACCTGTACATCTCTCCCTCGATTATGGCCGCTCACCATACATTATTAAACATTTCACCATCTTCGAAACGTCACAAACAGCGAGTTTATTATTGCGATAAACAATCCCGTGGCTCTTTGGAGGTTATAAACTGTTTTTTTTGTTTTTGAGATATATACAAGAGTTGTTACATTCTTGTACAGCCACTAGTACGCGTAGCGTTTCGGGCAGGTCCCTGGAATACGATCCCCTGCCGCGAAGAATCGTTGTTACAACCAAGTACACATTTTACTGTTGAGTTAAACAGAGGCTACAGTTAAGGATTTGCGCCCAGTAAATCCTCCCCGGCCAGGATACGAACCCATGACATAGCGCTCGCGGAACGCCAGGCGAGTGTCTTACCACTGCACCACTTGTTATCTTAGCAGGAGCTTGGTCACACGTTCACCATCACTCACCACGAGCAAGCATGTCACTATAACGCTCAGTCACCAAGACATTACACCCAATGTGTATTTGCAACGTATGCACAGAAAAAAACAAGGTATTTTACGGTGAGCGTGAGTGAAAGGGAAGGTGGTGGAAGGGGGAGAGGTAGGGGGGGAGGGGGAAGAGTCAATCTGTTCCACTGGTTGTGACGGAGTTCCGTTATACCCGGGGTCTGCTACTCTCTCAGGACCTGCCAGGTGCACGGCGTAGCTGCCAGGTGCACGCCGTGGCTGCCAGGTGCACGCCGTAGCTGCCAGGTGAACGGCGTGGCTGCCAGGTGCACGCCGCACCTGTCAGGTGCACGTCGTAGCTCCCAGATGCACGCCGTACCTGTCAGGTGCACGTCGTAGCTGCCAGGTGCACGCCGTGGCTGCCAGGTGTACGGCGTGGCTGCCAGGTGAACTGCGTGTCTGCCAGGTGCACGCCGTGGCTGCCAGGTGCACGCCTGGTTGATACCTGGTTGATGGGGTTCTGGGAGTTCTTCTACTCCCCAAGCCCGGCCCGAGGCCAGGCTCGACTTGTGAGAGTTTGGTCCACCAGGCTGTTGCTTGGAGCGGCCCGCAGGGCCACGTACCCACCACAGCCCGGCTGATCCGGAACTTCTCTTAGAAAACCGTCCAGTTTTCTCTTGAAGATGTCCACGGTTGTTCCGGCAATATTTCTTATGCTCGCTGGGAGGACGTTGAACAACCGCGGACCCCTGATGTTTATACAGTGCTCTCTGATTGTGCCTATGACACCTCTGCTCTTCACAGGTTCAATCTTGCATTTTCTTCCATATCGTTCACTCCAGTACGTTGTTATTTTACTGTGTAGATTTGGGACCTGACCCTCCAGTATTTTCCAGGTGTATATTATTTGGTATCTCTCTCGTCTCCTTTCTAGAGAGTACATTTGGAGAGCTTTGAGACGATCCCAATAATTTAGGTGTTTTATCTCGTCTATGCGTGCCGTATATGTTCTCTGTATTCCCTCTATTTCAGCAATCTCTCCTGCTCTGAAGGGGGGAAGTGAGTACTGAGCAGTACTCGAGACGGGACAGCACAAGTGACTTGAAGAGTACAACCATTGTGATGGGATCCCTGGATTTGAAAGTTCTCGTAATCCATCCGATCATTTTTCTGGCTGACGCGATATTTGCTTGGTTATGCTCCCTAAACGTTAGATCGTCGGACATCATTATTCCCAAATCCTTGACATGCTGTTTTCCTACTATGGGAAGATTCGATTGTGTTTTGTACCCTGTATTATGTTTCAGATCCTCATTTTTGCCGTACCTGAGTACCTGAAATTTATCACTGTTAAACATCATGTTATTTTCTGCTGCCCAATCAAAAACTTTGTTGACATCTGCTTGTAGTTTTTCAATGTCTTCAGCAGAGGTAATTTTCATGCTGATTTTTGTGTCATCTGCAAAGGACGACACGAAGCTGTGGCGTGTATTTTTGTCTATATCAGATATGAGAATAAGGAACAGTAGCGGTGCAAGGACTGTACCTTGAGGTACAGAGCTTTGTACCGTACGCAGAGCTTGTACCGGAGCTTGTACCGTACGCAGAGGTACGCCGTGGCTGCCAGGTGCACGCCTTGGCTGCCAGGTGCACGCCGTGGCTGCCAGGTGCACGCCGTAGCTGCCAGGTGCACGGCGTGGCTGCCAGGTGCACGCCGTGGCTGTCAGGTGCACGCCGTGGCTGCCAGGTGCACGCCGTGGCTGCCAGGTGCACGCCGTGGCTGCCAGGTGCACGCCGAGGCTGCCAGGTGCACGCCGTAGCTGCCAGGTGTACGGCGTGGCTGCCAGGTGCACGCCTTAGCTGCCAGGTGCACGCCGTGGCTGCCAGGTGCACGCCGTAGCTGTCAGGTGCACAGCGTGGCTGCCGGGTGCACGCCTTAGCTGCCAGGTGCACGCCGTGTCTGCCAAGTGCACGCCGTAGCTGCCAGGTGCACGGCGTAAGTACATTCAAAAGATTAATCTGGTGTAGTGGGCGCCAGACTAATCTTGGGCTGGACGGTAGAGCGACGGTCTCGCCTCATGCAGGTCGGCGTTCAATTCCCGATTGTCCAAGAGGTTGGGTACCATTCCTTCCCTCCGTCCCATCCCAAATCCTTATCCTGACTCCTTCAAAGTGCTATATAGTCGAAATGGCTAAGCACATTCCTGTGATAATTCCATTCCATTATGTGTTTAGCAATTGGCAATTGTGTGTTAATTGCTAAACGGGGCGGGACGTGCCCGTACCCCAGCACGTGGATGACGTGCCCGTACCCCAGCACGTGGGTGACGTGCCCGTACCCCAGCACGTGGGGGGTCGTGCCCGTACCCCAGCACGTGGGGGGTCGTGCCCGTACCCCGGCACGTGGGGGGTCGTGCCCGTACCCCAGCACGTGGGGGTCGTGCCCGTACCCCGGCACGTGGGGGGTCGTGCCGGTACCCCAGCACGTGGGGGGTCGTGCCCGTACCCCGGCACGTGGGGGGTCGTGCCCGTACCCCAGCACGTGGATGACGTGCCCGTACCCCAGCACGTGGATGACGTGCCCGTACCCCAGCACGTGGATGACGTGCCCGTACCCCAGCACGTGGATGACGTGCCCGTACCCCAGCACGTGGATGACGTGCCCGTACCCCAGCACGTGGATGACGTGCCCGTACCCCAGCACGTGGATGACGTGCCCGTACCCCAGCACGTGGGTGACGTGCCCGTACCCCAGCACGTGGGGGGTCGTGCCCGTACCGCAGCACGTGGATGACGTGCCCGTACCGCAGCACGTGGGGGGTCGTGCCCGTACCCCAGCACGTGGGGGGTCGTGCTAACCCATCAGACAGTACTTATCAGGCAGACGAGACCGCATGACTGACCACCAGTCACCAGTCACAGACTGGCTCACTACACACGTGCACCGTTCCCCCACACATGAGATGACAGGTGTATATCACAGGTACACACGACAGGTGTCATTATATCAATGGTAACCGTGACGGGTGTACACACAGTACACGGTGTTGTAAGGATTGCTGGCGTCACGGCCTCACACTTGCCTGCACCGCTGCCTGCTGCCGGCCGCTGCCTGAAAGGTCGACTGTGTCGCGAGGTCAACCTGCTTAATATGCTGGCTGCCTGGTTACTGACCACTCTCCTCTGTAGCGCAGCTGTACAGCTGCACTACAGCTGCAGCCGCGTGCATATTCTTCGTCATGGTGTTGTGGGCGTGCGGAAGGCGTGGGAGGGAAGGTGTGGGCATGGGGGGGGGTGGGCGTGGGGAGGTGTGGGCGTGCGGGGTGGGTGGTGGGCGTGCGGGGTGGGTGGTGGGCGTGCGAGAGAGGTGAGGAAGCAGGTTGTGAGACTGCACAAACAATGGGTCGTGAGGTGATGGCGGCCATGTAGGATATGCCAATAAACATTGACTAAGTGCGGGTATCTGTACAGGTATACAGTATCAGGTGGCCGGGCCCAGGAGCTGAGTCCCACTTATCCTGGACGGTAACAGTATGTGTGTGTGTGTATGTGTGTGTGTGTGTATGTGTGTATGTGTGTGTGTGTGTATGTGTGTATGTGTGTGTGTGTATGTGTGTGTGTGTGTGTGTGTGTGTGTGTGTGTGTGTGTGTGTGTGTGTGTGTGTGTGTGTGTGTGTGTGTGTGTGTGTGTGTGGGAGAGAGGGGGGGAGAGAGATTGAGAGGGAGAGAGGGGAGAGAGAGAGAGAGAGAGAGAGAGAGAGAGAGAGAGAGAGAGAGAGAGAGAGAGAGAGAGAGAGAGAGAGAGAGAGAGAGAGAGAGAGAGAGAGAGAGAGAGAGAGAGAGAGAGATGAGAGTGACACCTGTTGGACACGTGTTTGGCTGAGTTAGGTCAATATTATTGTTATGATCACTAAATACTACTGCTTACACCCCAACAACACGTGTCGCAAACTCATTCATTTCCGCTACGGTACAGTGTGCAGTCAACACCTGACTACACACCTGCACTCTTGGCGTCACTACACACCTGCACTCTTGGCGTCACTAAACACCTGCACTCTTGGCGTCACAAGACGTCACATTACAGTGCATGGTCGACCAGACCAGAGTGACGCACTGAGTACCTCACCGGAGTGACGCAACATTCACGGAGTACCTCACCGGAGTGACGCAACATTCACGGAGTACCTCACCGGAATGACGCAACACTCACGAAGTACCTCACCGGAATGACGCAAAACTTACGGAGTACCTCACCAAAATGACGCAACACTTACGAAGTACCTCACCGGAATGACGCAACACTCACGGGGTACCTCACCGGAATGACGCAACACTCACACACCAAGTACCTCACCGGAATGACGCAACACTTACGGAGTACCTCACCAAAATGACGCAACACTTACGAAGTACCTCACCGGAATGACGCAACACTCACGGGGTACCTCACCGGAGTGACGCAACACTCACACACCAAGTACCTCACCGGAATGACGCAACACTCACACACAAAGCACCTCACCGGAGTGACGCAACACTCACGGAGTACCTCACCGGAGTGACGCAACACTCACGGAGTACCTCACCGGAGTGATGCAACACTCACGGAGTACCTCACCGGAATGACGCAACACACACACAAAGTACCTCACCGGAATGACGCAACACTTACGGAGTACCTCACCGGAATGACGCAACACTCACGGAGTACCTCACCGGAATGACGCAACACTTACGGAGTACCTCACCAAAATGACGCAACACTCACACACAAAGTACCTTACCGGAGTGACGCAACACTCACGGAGTACCTCACCGGAGTGACGCAACACTCACGGAGTACCTCACCGGAATGACGCAACACTCACGGAGTACCTCACCGGAATGACGCAACACTCACGGAGTACCTCACCGGAATGACGCAACACTTACGGAGTACCTCACCGGAATGACGCAACACTCACACACAAAGTACCTCACCGGAGTGACGCAACACTCACACACCAAGTACCTCACCGGAGTGACGCAACACTCAAGGAAATACAAAGGTCGGTATACGTTTCCGCCAGCTCCCCCCCTCGGACAAATCTAGGCAGACGACATTGATGTTAACGTCCAGTCAGCGTTGGTGCTCTCTGCCAGCGGCCACAACATCCTGGATCAACGTCAATTCAACGCCGAATCAGCGTCATCAATGCTGATAAACGTTGATTCAACATCGAGCCAACGGCACTCTTGATATTACGTCAACTGGAATGACGTCGATCTGACGTGTTTACGTCGACGTGACGTCGTCCTTACGTCGACTTGACGTTACTGGACCACATCCACCCCCCTCCTCCCGCCCCTTCCTGGAAGAAGGACAGTTTCCGGGTGGGGGGGGGGGGGGGGTGGGGGGAGGGAACATCAAGGACACGCTCCTTCTTTTTGGACTGAAAAAAGCCGAACTTTTCAGTGTAATTAAAGTGTGACCTGGAAACCTGACCTACACATGTGTATCCCTCCACACCTGCTGCTGCTGCTGTGTGCTGCAACACACACACACACACACACACGTGTGGGGGAGTCCTCCTCCTGCCCCCTCCCCCCCCCATAGCTTGATTGCAAAACAAATAAAGTTGCAATTCTGGAACCAAAGAGAAGTTCTCCAACCGGTTGACTCGAAATACGGATATCACACCGCGAACACGGGCATACGGATATCACACCGCGAACACGGCCATACGGATATCACACCGCGAACACGGCCATACGGATATCACACCGCGAACACGGCCATACGGATATCACACCGCGAACACGGCCATACGGATATCACACCGCGAACACGGGCATACGGATATCACACCGCGAACACGGCCATACGGATATCACACCGCGAACACGGCCATACGGATATCACACCGCGAACACGGCCATACGGATATCACACCGCGAACACGGCCATACGGATATCACACCGCGAACACGGGCATACGGATATCACACCGCGAACACGGGCATACGGATATCACACCGCGAACACGGCCATACGGATATCACACCGCGAACACGGCCATACGGATATCACACCGCGAACACGGGCATACGGATATCACACCGCGAACACGGGCATACGGATATCACACCGCGAACACGGGCATACGGATATCACACCGCGAACACGGGCATACGGATATCACACCGCGAACACGGCCATACGGATATCACACCGCGAACACGGCCATACGGATATCACACCGCGAACACGGCCATACGGATATCACACTGCGAACACGGCCATACGGATATCACACCGCGAACACGGCCATACGGATATCACACCGCGAACACGGCCATACGGATATCACATCGCGAACACGGCCATACGGATATCACTATATCAGCAACACTTACACTATATCAGCAACACTTACACTATATCAGCAACACTTACACTATATCAGCAACACTTACACTATATCAGCAACACCTACACTATATCAGCAACACTTACACTTTATCAGCAACACTTACACTATATCAGCAACAGTCTCTCGCCTCATACTACACAAGTAACATTGGACAATATTAACGCCAGCAGCTACGTGCACGGCACTGGTCAATACGTACACCAGCACGGACGTCAATACTTGCATAACACAGGACAATAATCTGGTTAAAAAGCCAGCCGTACGTGCTAAGTACACCCTATAAGCACGTGCACGTGAGTCATAATAAAACACTGGTAATGGAAACTGCGTACGTACATATCACCTAACACGTAATTAGCACGTAACCGGCACGTAAATCCATGGCGGTAAGAAACTTCAAGAAAGAAATCCGTGGCACGGTCAGTAACACTAGGCACGGTTAACAACACGGTCAGCAACACTAGGCACAGTTAACAACACTAGGCACGGTTAATAACACGGTCAGCAACACTAGGCACGGTCAGTAACACTAGGCACGGTTAACAACACTAGGCACAGTTAACAACACTAGGTACAGTTAACAACACGGTCAGTAACACTAGACACGGTTAACAACACTAGGCACGGTTAATAACACGGTCAGCAACACTAGGCACGGTCAGTAACACTAGGCACGGTTAACAACACTAGGCACAGTTAACAACACTAAGTACAGTTAACAACACGGTCAGTAACACTAGACACGGTTAACAACACTAGGCACGGTTAATAACACGGTCAGCAACATTAGACACAACAACACTAGGCACGGTTAATAACACGTTCAGCAACACTAGGCACGGTTAACAACACGGTCAGCAACACTAGGCACGGTTAACACGGTCAGTAACACTAGACACGGTTAACAACACTAGGCACGGTTAACAACACTAGGCACGGTTAACAACACTAGGCACGGTTAATAACACGTTCAGCAACACTAGGCACGGTTAATAACACGGTCAGCAACACTAGGCACGGTTAATAACACGGTCAGTAACACTAGACACGGTTAACAACACTAGGCACAGTTAATAACACGTTCAGCAACACTAGGCACGGTTAATAACACGGTCAGCAACACTAGGCACAGTTAACAACACTAGGCACGGTTAACAACACGGTCAGTAACACTAGACACGGTTAACAACACTAGGCACGGTTAACAACACGGTCAGTAACACTAGACACGGTTAACAACACTAGGCACGGTTAACAACACGGTCAGCAACACTAGGCACAGTTAACAACACTAGGCACGGTTAATAACACGGTCAGTAACACTAGACACGGTTAACAACACTAGGCACGGTCAGCAACACTAGACACAACACTAGGCACGGTCAGCAACACTAGACACAACACTAGGCACGGTTAATAACACGGTCAGCAACACAAAGCACGGTTAATAACACGGTCAGCAACACTAGACACGGTTAGCAACACGGTCAGCAACGCAAGGCACAGTTAACAACACGGTCAGCAACACTAGGCACAGTTAACAACACGGTCAGCAACACTAGGCACAGTTAACAACACGGTCAGCAACACTAGACACGGTTAGCAACACGGTCAGCAACGCAAGGCACAGTTAACAACACGGTCAGCAACACTAGGCACAGTTAACAACACGGTCAGCAACACTAGACACAGTTAACAACACGGTCAGCAACACTAGGCACAGTTAATAACACGGTCAGCAACACTTAGGCACAGTTAACAACACGGTCAGCAACACTAGGCACAGTTAACAACACGGTCAGCAACACTAGGCACAGTTAATAACACGGTCAGCAACACTTAGGCACAGTTAACAACACGGTCAGCAACACGGTCAGCAACACTTAGGCACAGTTAACAACACGGTCAGCAACACTAGGCACAGTTAACAACACGGTCAGCAACACTAGGCACAGTTAACAACACGGTCAGCAACACTAGGCACAGTTAACAACACGGTCAGCAACACTAGGCACAGTTAACAACACGGTCAGCAACACTAGACACAGTTAACAACACGGTCAGCAACACTAGGCACAGTTAACAACACGGTCAGCAACACTAGGCACAGTTAACAACACGGTCAGCAACACTAGGCACAGTTAACAACACGGTCAGCAACACTTAGGCACAGTTAACAACACGGTCAGCAACACTAGGCACAGTTAACAACACGGTCAGCAACACTAGGCACAGTTAACAACACGGTCAGCAACACTAGGCACAGTTAACAACACGGTCAGCAACACTAGGCACAGTTAACAACACGGTCAGCAACACTAGGCACAGGTTAACAACACGGTCAGCAACACTAGACACAGTTAACAACACGGTCAGCAACACTAGGCACAGTTAACAACACGGTCAGCAACACTAGGCACAGTTAACAACACGGTCAGCAACACTAGGCACAGTTAACAACACGGTCAGCAACACTTAGGCACAGTTAACAACACGGTCAGCAACACTAGGCACAGTTAACAACACGGTCAGCAACACTAGGCACAGTTAACAACACGGTCAGCAACACTTAGGCACAGTTAACAACACGGTCAGCAACACTAGGCACAGTTAACAACACGGTCAGCAACACTAGGCACAGTTAACAACACTAGACACGGAGCACAGCCCTGGACAACTACAAGGATACTGTATAACGGAACACATTCCATATAGGCAAGAAGGACACGTTCACATATATCCAGGTGCACGTAAGGTACCAGCAGGAGCACGTAAGATACCAGCAGGAGCACGTAAGATACCAGCAGGTGCACGTAAGATACCAGCAGGTGCACGTAGGGGGTAAGAGAAGGTGGAGCGCGGTACACAGGTTAAGTCACACGTACCAGTGGTGCTCCAGAGCAGCAGCAGCACTAGGTAATACATCCTGTTGGCCCGACGGCCAGTCACACACTGAGGCTCCACGTCTCCCTCGACCCCCACACTCTCGCTTCCCCCACCACCCTAACCCTTCTCCCACCTCTTCCCCCACCTCCCTCACTCTTCCTCCACCACCTCTTCTCCCTCTTTCCCCACCAATCCCCCTCTTCTCTGCCCCACCAACACCCCTCCAAACACCTTTTCTCATCTAATCACGATCAAGCTCCTTACCTTCATACACGCTCCCCCTCCTACCCCACCCCCCCTACTTTACCTTCACTCTCCCTATATTCCCCCACAACATTCACGACACACAACCCTCCCCCCAGCCTTCAACTCCTTCCGTCCCCTCCACAATTCCCTCCACCACTGTAACCCTCTGGCTAGCCATCTCTCCTGGTCAGCCTCCACAACTGGTCAGTCTCCACAACTGGTCAGTCTCCACAACTGGCCAGTCTCCACAACTGGTCAGCCTCCACAACTGACCAACCTCCACAACTGGCCAGCCTCCACAACTGGGCAGCCTTCACAACTGACCAGCCTCCACAACTGGCCAGCCTCCACAACTGACCAGTCTCCACAACTGCCCAGCCTCCACAACTGGCCAGCCTCCACAACTGGCCAGCCTCCACAACTGGCCAACCTCCACAACTGGCCAGCCCCCACAACTGGCCAGCCCCCACAACTGGCCAGCCTCACGCACGCGTGTACTTGTATGCGTGTTTGTTTATACAACAGGTACTTGTGCGGCGCGCATGCGCACGTCGATGTACTCACCTAAATGTGTCTCCACGGTCAAGCGCTGGCTCTTGAGCCCCGCCTAACCAGCATGGTACACTGATGCAATGACCCCCCCTCCCTCACTAACAACTCCCCTTGTTTAACACCACCTTATTCTGAACATGTCTTATCAGCCACACAATCTTCCATGTCGTTATCATGTCTCCTTGATCCGCCTCTGCAAATGTGGAGGTTGGCTTCAGTTATTTAATCACCTCATAAGATCCTCACAGTTCTGGTACGACCGCTGTATAGTGGGTCGTCGTACGACGTGCCTCATCTGTCGTGAGTAAGCGTTACTCAAAATTTTAAATTCAAAATTGAAATTCAAAAAATTACTGCGGCGAGTGAGAGGACCGTGAGTTACAGAGAACGTGAGTTACAGAAACGACGAGTTACAGAAAGAATGAGTTAGAGAAAGAGTGAGCGGAGCGTGGGTTACAGAGAGTGTGAGAAAAGTTGAGGGGTAGAGGCTAGGTAGCGTGGCGGTGACCGTTGGCTGGCCTCGTGCCTCCACGCTTGTCTCACCCGCACACACTACACGCGCACACACACACACACACACACACACACACACACACACACACACACACACACACACACACACACACACACACACACACACACACACACACACACACACACACACGCTATACACTCTCTCCTCACGCTAGACACACACGCTATACACTCTCCTCACGCTACACACACACGCTATACACTTTCTCCTCACGCTACACGCTACACCATACTCAAGATAGCCTCAAGATACTCACCCGCTACCCAACGAGCCATCGACCGCCTGTAACTGTACCTTGAGATCTGTACTATTACTGTAACCACCTCCCACTGTACTATCTCCGCGTTCTCCCCCCCCCCCCCAGCGCTAGGACAGCTGGGGAGGGGAAGAACCTGTCCCGGAGGTGAAGGGCATGAAGGGTAGTGAGGGCGGTCACTGAGAGAAAGTGAAGAGATAGAAGATGGGATGAAAGATAAGCTTAGTAAGAGAGGAAGATGAGAGAGATGCTTCCACCATCCTCATCTTTCTCAAGTTTAAGCTGAACAGGAGATTCTCCCCCCCCCCCCTACCCACCTTAAAACTACCGCTCAAGGAATTCTTTACCTTCTGGAAATACTCTGTTAATGGGACATTTTGTGGTGAGGTTTAATTAGCGTCTAATAATTCTTTTTAATCGACCAAATCTACTGATTTACACCACTCCTCACTCTGATCAGTTGAATACATTACTGCCACCGACGGAGGGGGAGCTACGGGCTCACCATAGCCCGTGCTACTTGGAACTTGTTCCAAGTAGTTAAATCTATAACAACAACGGAGCGGGAGACTCTGTCATTCACACCAGCACCTGTCTGTTGTTGTTGTTGTTAAAGATTTAGCTATTCAGGACGGAGTGTCCATGTAGCACGGGCTATGGTGAGCCCGTAAAGCACCTGTCTGTCACACCGGGCTCCTATAGCAAGACTACACTCTGCTTTCTCTACTTGGCCCTCACAAACACACACAACAATCACCTCTCTTTACCCAGCACGTCATCTCAAACAAAGTCCATTCCATGCACCCGCCAAACCCCCCCACTTGTTTATGAATGAAAAATGGTTTACACACGACTCAACCCGTTCTCACGCTAGGCTGCTTAAAGCAGCGGCCGTCCTCCCCAGACGCATTCATCAATTTTAAGATACCGTGTATTAAAAATTGGTTTGTTCTCATATGTAAATTAATATTCTTATACATTCAAATTGTATGTATAGTTTGGCGTAGGTTAAACATGCACAATATGCTAATATATAACAATATTAATTTATATTTAAGAAATCTATTCTGAATGAATAGCATGATAAAATTGATGAACGCGCCTTAGGGTCGGCCGCTGGATGGAATGGACTCGGTATGAGGCACGGGTTGTGCTTCACCCGTTGAGGAATCACCCGCAGGACACCCACCATGGGTGACGGGTGAGGCCATGCACCCGTCTACCTCCAACCTGTTCTCGCACTTTCGTATAGTCTTATTAAATACGTGCATATGTGACATACTAAACATACTAGTTTACCTTGAAAAGCTTCATAGAAAACACCGACCTTACCTAACCTTCTTAGTATGTTAAGATAAGCATCCTATTGCTTCGTAATTACAATTATTACTTAACCTATACCTATAATAGGTTAAGTAATAATTGTAATTACGAAGCAATAAGATGCTTATCTTAACATACTAAGAAGGTTAGGTAAGGTCGGTGTTTTCTATGAAGCTTTTCAAGGTAAACTAGTATGTTTAGTATGTCACATATGCACGTATTTAATAAGTCAATATTGACTGTAAGAAAGTGCGAGAACGGGTTGCAACCTCACCGCTCTCCGTGTCAGGCATCTGGCTGTAAAAAACCTACCCCCCTCTTAACCTCTTGCCTACCCCCAGCCCCCCCCCCTCTATGTAGGCTTAATTAAGATCATATGCCTACAAGTCACACACGCACAAATGACCTTTTCAGGACCACGAGGTTCACTAGTGAACTGGCAACAGCTCCCGAGAACAGCACCGCTGACTGTGAGACAAGCGGAGGACCCACAACCTTAGGGGGGGGGGCGTATACCCCCACCCTACTCTCCTCTCTCAAAACACTTACTGCTCACAACCCACGCCTCACAACCCACGCCTCACAACCCACGCCTCACAACCCACGCCTCACAACCCACGGCTTACACACACACACACACTCACAAATACTCACTCCCTTGTTATATGCCTATCACCCGCTAACAACCAGTCATCCACCTGTCAGTTGCAATATGGATAAATAATAGAGAAAACAAATAGCTGAGTGGCATGACTGGAGGAGTGAGTGGAGTGCCAGCCAGGAGACCCACTATGACTCTGTTTACCTAGCAGTAAATAGGTCTCTGGGAGTTATAGAGAGCTGCTACGGGCTGCTTCCTGTGTGTGTGTGTGTGTGTCCACTGTCATGTCTTCTATATTCACTCCCCCTTTTTCATAACCTAGTCACTTGGTCGTTCACTGTCGTTCTCCTTCTTATACCATTTTATATATAGAAGATTCGGTTGTGTCTTTGCTTTAGAGGCAATATTATTTTCATAGTTTATTTCCGGCTATCTTTGTACTGTAGGTTTATGTATTCGTTCTTAGTCCTGTTGCATCTTTACAAGTTTCCCTCTGCTCTTTGACTTCTGTATTTCTTCCACTTCCTTCTGCTTTTGGTTTTTGCTTCTTGACACTGTCGATTGAACCTCAGGTTATTATATTTCCTACTTTCTTCACTCTTATTGTTGATATGAATTCCTCTTCTGCCTCTTTGCATCTGAAAGTGAGGACTGTGAGAGGGAGGACTTGGTCCATCATTTCCTGGATAGTCTTCCCTCTAAGTTCACCTTTGTAAATGCACATTAATGACACTATGTAAAAGACACATCAAACACTTTATGTAGCATACATAAATCTGTGTATCTATGTATTTTACGTATGTTGCTTAGCCTAGCATTTTAAAAGCACTACAATCACTTTCTGTGGTTGATTGTTCAATAAATCCCTGAACTGTATGTTTGACAAATCTCTCACCCTGTCCGTGGAGGACAGATGAAAATGTATATATGCTGGTTAGCATTGTAAATGTATGGCTACGTCTGTGGTAGAAAAAATAATAATACAAAAAATGCATACCTCCCAGAAGCTCTCTCAAACTCACGTAATCCCCCTTTCTATAGTCTACTTTACCTGACCCCTTGTCTTATGGTCACTGTTTCCAGTTGGGGCACAATGGTCACTGTCTCCTAGTGGTATCTGGTGGTCCAGGTCCTCCAGGTCTTCTTCAGGTTGGGTGAGGATCAGGTCTAGTCGGCCTTCTGTAGTTCCTTTCATCTGATTCGGTGACCAAAGGTTTTGGTAAAGGTGGGAGGAGAGGACAAGGGATAAGGATGTGGAATCAGAAGATAGGGTGTGGATGAGGTATGAGTGGGAAGAAGAGTGTGGTGGCCTGTTCCCTATGGCTTGGTGGTAGTTGTGTTACTGTACATGAATTGTGGTGTTGGTGTGGTGATGGTGTGGTGTTGGTGTGGTGATGGTGTGGTGTTGGTGTGGTGTTGGTGTGGTGTTGGTGTGGTGTTGGTGTGGTGTTGCACAGGAGCTAGACTAGTTGGTGAAGGCGGTCTGTGGTGACCAGCTGCAGATGGACTGAATTTAGGGCTGTTGGGATGAAGTTCACCATAAAAACTCTACTTTCTCTTGTTAAGAAGTTTCTTTCCACAACTTACTCCAATTTAGCTCCCAACGTGTCGTCACCACTATGGGGGGGTTTCTCGATTCACAATCGTTCTCCCCCATGATTTAGGTCTCTCATAACTAGCAGTTTGGCTAGTGTGTTGTTGCTGCTCTCTGCAACTCATCTATGAATGTCTTGTTGTTGTCGTTATCGAATTGCTGTCTGGATCGTCCGTTGATTGTTGTTGGGTTGTAAATTACCAGGACTACCACCCTTTTTCCATCAGCTGTCAGGTGCCTCAGTGATGGTGGCTGTTTAGCCATTTGTATCCTGATTTTCTAGCTTCTCAAACTTTCCCTTTTCACATTACTAGGAGTGCCACCTCCTGCTCATTGTCTTTGTTTTATTTTTCTAATTTATTGGTTCCCGCTGGAAATATTGCATCAGAAATCATACTGTTTACTTTTCTTTCCACTATTGCATTTAAATCAGGTTCTGTTTCACTGACCCCCGTTCTCTTATTTCCTCTACTTTGTTTGTACCTCCATCAGTGTTTGTGTACCATACTCTGAGGCTCTTCTTGGACACCAGTTTTCCTGAATTCTCAGAGCATACCTGTTCTTAGAGCCTTTTCTGGTGTAGGTTGAATTGAGAGTTGGATGCAGCGCTAGTTGTGATGAGTGGCTGTGGAATGGGGTGAGGGGGCACAGTTGGAGTGAGAGGGAGGGACAGGGTGAGAGGGAGGGACAGGGTGAGAGGGAGGGACAGGGTGAGAGGGAGGGACAGGGTGAGAGGGAGGGACAGGGTGAGAGGGAGAGACAGGGTGAAGGGATCGCTGGGGTGAGAGGCAGAACTGGGGTGATGGGAGTGTGTGTGTGTACTCCCCTAGTTGTGCTTGCGGGGGTTGAGCTCTGGCTCTCTGGTCCCGCCTCTCAACTGCCAATCAATTGATGTACAGGTTCCTAAGCCTACTGGGCTCTATCATATCTACATTTGAAATTGTGTATAGAGTCTGCCTCCACCACATCACTGCTTAATAAAGGACTGGTGCCTAACCACTTGGACAGTCGGGGATTGAACGCCAACCTGCATGACGCGAGACCATCGCTCTACCGTCCAGCCCAAGTGGTTGTACAGTATGCGTGAGCGATTATGAGTGTGACACAAGAGAGAATGTGAGCGTGAGTGAACACTATATGACTCCCTCAGTCATCTTACCTCATAGCGGCACAACCTGTTCCGCTCCCCGGGGCCCTGACCACCACCACCACTCCACTGACAGCCTCTCAACAATCCTTCTCTAAATATCTCTATCAAATTTACATTATTTCATAGAAATTACGAACCTAAAGCAACTTGGGCGGCCTGTCAGGCCAAGAATCACGACTGTAGCAGCCAAAGATTCATCTTCCCGCCAAAAGGTACGCTGAAGCGTAAATTTGGTGACGAATGTTGAAAATCATTGAAAGTGGAACAGCCAAAGGATTGGCTGACTGGAGACTAGTGATGTGTGGCACTCCACGACGTAAGTTAATATCTAGTGCCATGGCGAAATATGTCACCGCCGGGACATAGCGAAGTCCTGGACAATTGAAACATACTTCAGAAAGTGAGGACAATTTCTTCTCAAATTAAAAATGTGGCCAAGAAATAGAAAATGGTTTAGAGGCCAGACTAGAGTAGAACAGTAGTAGAGTCGCTATGAACACACACTCAAGAGGAACATTTACTCCAGTGTTCAAGGAAGTATACACATCATTTAAGCGTTACGCTTTCTCGGTGTTCCTCGTTGGTGAAGCTTAGTGAACCAGCACATTTCTGACGTGGAAACCTGCCACAAAATATATTGAAAAATAAAATATTTTTTTTACCTGTCGAGGGGAAGCCGGGTTATTAGCGAACAATTTATACAACATAAAATAAATTATTGATATAATAATACAAGCTAAAATTAGGAAATTAATAATATTAAAGCAATATATTTGAAGCAACTAAAAATATTTTAAGAATATATTGAATATAACTAATAACGATAACTAACAGTTATTATGGGGGAGGAGCCCAACCTCCTCGATAATGAGGACTACACTACAGCCCGGGGTGGCCATAGCACTCCCCAGCAGGGTATAGGAAGCCTACAACACCCCTATCACCCAGGCTATCACGGGGGACATGTCCCCCCCCCCCCCTAGTGTGGAGCAGTCTACCAGCAGGCTCTACAGCAGCTGCTGCTGCCAAGATCTATCTGAAGACCTCACTTCAATTCTAAATTCCTTCTGAGTATATTCTATTAAACTTCAGAAAATGGGAGAAGGGGAATGTAAAGAAAATGGGAGAAAGGGAATGTACAGAAAATGGAATGTAAGTTATCATTCCAACAATGATGATGTGAGTGACTTGCTCGCCACACAGCCAGGTGTATCGTGACAACACCACCACCAACAGTCATCTAGATCACACTCTCCACTCAGCACAGTGCCAGGGGGATGGAACTCCGTTTGGCACTGTGCACCATCATCTCTGGCACAATTTACACCATCATAAAATTAGCGTTTGCTGACCACCGATCTCAACAGGTTTGGGCTGTTGCTGAGATTCGCTTGTTTCAGGTTAGGCAAAACAGTCTAATTGTTGTAACAGCGATGTGGATCGATGGGTAGGAGAAAGCTGAAGAGTATTCCCACAGTGAAGAGTCAAGACACCTGACCTGATGAATAACTTCTTCCAAATCATGAAGATTAGCAAAGCTGGAAACTGCTTTTAACTTGACAATGGCTCAAGTGGAGTGACAAAGCTTAAGAGAGTGAGACATGGTCCCACACACACTCTGACTGCTTCATCATGGGAAGAGAAATGATGAATACATGGTTGATGAGTAAGATCGTCATTGTAAGATCGGAGCTGAGAGGGTTATAGCGAGCCTCATATTCCCCACAGCTGCAGGTGTGGCCCGCTGGTGGGGAGGACTAGCTTGAGATGTGGCCCGCTGGTGGAGGACCAGCTTGAGATGTGGCCCGCTGGTGGAGGACCAGCTTGAGATGTGGCCCGCTGGTGGAGGACCAGCTTGAGATGTGGCCCGCTGGTAAAGGACCAGCTTGAGATGTGGCCCGCTGGTGGGGAGGACCAGCTTGAGATGTGGCCCGCTGGTGGAGGACCAGCTTGAGATGTGGCCCGGACCTACACCCTGGCCGCCGCCTGTGTCAGAAGCAAGGAAGGTGTTCGGTGGGACGAGCAGCGGCCGGTAAGGTCCGGCTGGCATCCCACACCAAGAGTAACTCTTGCTCACGCGGCCGCCGCTACAGTCCCGCAAGCACACTCACCCGCATCACCTGCCCCCGCCTCCCCCCAACGCTGCCTTTACGACCCTCTAACGCACACACTCTCCCAACTCCTGGAGCGTCCACCGCCGCTGCTTGGTCACCCAGGCCGTTATAGGGAGGCTGGGACGCATCTAGCCGCGCTGGTCGTGTGCTCGCTAATGACAATTACCGTTAAAGGGAGTCATCTGCTTGCTGAAATATCCGGTTTTTCCAACTACAATGTACAGCTAAATCTACATTATACAATATATATTTATAATATGTCGTATGCTGGTATACCGTTACCTTGAGGTTATCTTGCGATGATTTCGGGGCTCAACGTCCCCGCGGCCCGGTCCTAGACCAGACCTCCTGGTTGCTGGACTGGTCAACCAGGCTGCTGGACGCGGCTTGCTAAGACCCACAATGGTCCTCACTACGCTCTGTAGACCTGGAGGGTGAGGTGGCACTCAAGCACTAGAGCAGACTCTGTACACCTGGAGGTTGAGGTGGCACTCAAGCACTAGAGCAGACTCTGTACACCTGGAGGTTGAGGTGGCACTCAAGCCTAGAGCAGACTCTGTGGACCTGGAGGTTGAGGTGGCACTCAAGCCTAGAGCAGACTCTGTACACCTGGAGGTTGAGGTGGCACTCAAGCCTAGAGCAGACTCTGTGGACCTGGAGGTTGAGGTGGCACTCAAGCCTAGAGCAGACTCTGTACACCTGGAGGTTGAGGTGGCACTCAAGCCTAGAGCAGACTCTGTGGACCTGGAGGTTGAGGTGGCACTCAAGCCTAGAGCAGACTCTGTGGACCTGAAGGGTGAGGTGGCACTCAAGCCTAGAGCAGACTCTGTGGACCTGGAGGTTGAGGTGGCACTCAAGCCTAGAGCAGACTCTGTGGACCTGAAGGGTGAGGTGGCACTCAAGCCTAGAGCAGACTCTGTGGACCTGGAGGTTGAGGTGGCACTCAAGCACTAGAGCAGACTCTGTACACCTGGAGGTTGAGGTGGCACTCAAGCCTAGAGCAGACTCTGTGGACCTGGAGGTTGAGGTGGCACTCAAGCCTAGAGCAGACTCTGTGGACCTGGAGGTTGAGGTGGCACTCAAGCACTAGAGCAGACTCTGTGGACCTGGAGGTTGAGGTGGCACTCAAGCACTAGAGCAGACTCTGTACACCTGGAGGTTGAGGTGGCACTCAAGCCTAGAGCAGACTCTGTGGACCTGGAGGTTGAGGTGGCACTCAAGCACTAGAGCAGACTCTGTACACCTGGAGGTTGAGGTGGCACTCAAGCCTAGAGCAGACTCTGTGGACCTGGAGGTTGAGGTGGCACTCAAGCCTAGAGCAGACTCTGTGGACCTGGAGGGTGAGGTGGCACTCAAGCCTAGAGCAGACTCTGTGGACCTGGAGGTTGAGGTGGCACTCAAGCACTAGAGCAGACTCTGTACACCTGGAGGTTGAGGTGGCACTCAAGCCTAGAGCAGACTCTGTGGACCTGGAGGTTGAGGTGGCACTTAAGCCTAGAGCAGACTCTGTGGACCTGGAGGGTGAGGTGGCACTCAAGCCTAGAGCAGACTCTGTGGACCTGAAGGGTGAGGTGGCACTCAAGCCTAGAGCAGACTCTGTGGACCTGGAGGTTGAGGTGGCACTCAAGCCTAGAGCAGACTCTGTGGACCTGAAGGGTGAGGTGGCACTCAAGCCTAGAGCAGACTCTGTGGACCTGGAGGTTGAGGTGGCACTCAAGCCTAGAGCAGACTCTGTGGACCTGAAGGGTGAGGTGGCACTCAAGCCTAGAGCAGACTCTGTGGACCTGGAGGTTGAGGTGGCACTCAAGCCTCGAGCAGACTCTGTGGGCCTGAAGGGTGAGGTGGCACTCAAGCCTAGAGCAGACTCTGTGGACCTGGAGGGTGAGGTGGCACTCAAGCCTAGAGCAGACTCTGTGGACCTGAAGGGTGAGGTGGCACTCAAGCCTAGAGCAGACTCTGTGGACCTGGAGGGTGAGGTGGCACTCAAGCCTAGAGCAGACTCTGCATTACACAGATCTCCTGTACATGTCAGAGCCTGGCATCTTGGAGTGGGTTCATGTGAACTTTACCATCATTGCACAACAGACTGTTGCAACACACACTGCCAGGGAGACCACATTCCTGCAGCAAGTGAGCTAGCGTAACTAGTAGTGGTGACGCCAGCCGTTCCCGCTGAGCACACACAACCACTCTAAGGAAATATGATCACAACATACATGATACTGAGGAGACTATATGAGGTGGGACAAGGACAGCCTCTTGAAATTGAGAGGAGGTATTGGCTAAGAAGACACAAGTCGTAACTAGAAGCGTATGAGGAATTTTGACTCTCTCACATCCGTATAGATTATATTCTAGACGAATGAGGTTACTCTATTTGGGGTAGTTTGACTGGCAGACTTTTTCTGGCAGGTCCAATTATATGTGGATATATCGGATTTGTTGTGACCAGCGCTGATTGTTGTAGGGTTGTTGCCTGTCGTAGTTGTAGCTCAGTTGTAGACTGTGAGAACTCACCTAATTGTGCTTGCGGGGGTTGAGCTCTGACTCTTTGGTCCCGCCTCTCAACGGTCAATCAACTAATGTACAGGCTCCTGAGCCTACTGGGCTCTATCATATCAACACTTGAAGCTGTGTATGGAGTCAGCCTCCACCACATCACTTCCTAATGCATTCCATTTGTCTACTACTCTGACACTGAAAAATTCTTTCTAACGTTTCTATGGCTCATTTGGGCACTCAATTTCCACCTGGGTCCCCTAGTGCGTGTGCCCCTTGTGTTAAATAGTCTGTCTTTATCTACCCTATCAATTCCTCTGAGAATCTTGTATGTGGTGATCATGTCTCCTCTAACTCTTCTGTCGCCCAGTGACGTGAGGTTTAATTCCCGTAGTCTCTCCTCGTAGCTCATACCCCTCAGTTCGGGCACTAGTCTGGTGGCAAACCTTTGAACCTTTTCCAGTTTAGTCTTATGCTTGACTAGATATGGACTCCATGCTGGAGCCGCATACTCCAGGATTGGTCTGACATATGTGGTATACAAAGTTCAGAAAGATTCCATACACAAGTTTCTAAAGGCCGTTCTTATGTTAGCCAACCTGGTGTGTGTGTGAGTGTGTGAGTGTGTGAGTGTGTGTGTGTGTGTGTGTGTGTGTGTGTGTGTGTGTGTGTGTGTGTGTGTGTGTGTGTGTGTGTGTGTGTGTGTGTACTCACCTATATGTACTCACCTATATGTGCTTGCAGGATCGAGCATTGACTCTTGGATCCCGCCTTTCGAGCATCGGTTGTTTACAGCAATGACTCCTGTCCCATTTCCCTATCATACCTGGTTTTAAAATTATGAATAGTATTTGCTTCCACAACCTGTTCCTGAAGTGCATTCCATTTCCCCACTACTCTCACGCTAAAAGAAAACTTCCTTACATCTCTGTGACTCATCTGAGTTTCAAGCTTCCATCCATGTCCTCTCGTTCTGTTACTATTCCGTGTGAACATTTCGTCTATGTCCACTCTGTCAATTCCTCTGAGTATCTTATACGTTCCTATCATGTCCCCCCTCTCCCTTCTTCTTTCTAGTGTCGTAAGGCACAGTTCCCTCAGGCGCTCTTCATACCCCATCCCTCGTAGCTCTGGGACGAGTCTCGTTGCAAACCTCTGAACCTTGTGTGTGTGTGTGTGTGTGTGTGTGTGTGTGTGTGTGTGTGTGTGTGTGTGTGTGTGTGTGTGTGTGTGTGTGCAAAGATCACGACCCACCAGACTCAAACAATGTAAATGTTTGCGGCCACTTTCCTACCCAAGGAGAGTAGTGGTTCGGCCAGCACTCTCTATCCTCACACACACACTACTCCTACATTCTTCCTCTAGTCTTCTTCTTTTCTCTCACCTCCTCCTCCTCCTCCTCCTCCCTCCTCTTCCTGCAGAGATGTGATGATATAACAGGGGCCCAGATCTCGCCACGAGTGTCGCCGGGATTTGGTTAGTCGTGAAACTTGTGAAGTTAAGTTCCATGACCAACCAACACATATGGAGGGCAGCATCGCCGGTGTAGCGGTGACGGGACCAGTACTGGCGGTGGGGAGACTACTAGCGGCTTGGGTTCGAATCCTTTGAGGGGTCATAGAGTTACATAGTGATATATGCATGCTTAGGCTTTGATCTCATATACACGTAAGTATTACCACATATGGTTAGGCGTGCCAACACCCACGTGACCAGTCTCCAGGCGTACCAACACCCACGTGACCAGTCTCCAGGCGTACCAACACCCACGTGACCAGTCTCCAGGCGTACCAACACCCACGTGACCAGTCTCCAGGCGTACCAACACCCACGTGACCAGTCTCCAGGCGTACCAACACCCACGTGTCCGGCTCCAGGCGTACCAACACCCACGTGTCCGGCTCCAGGCGTGCCAACACCTACGTGTCCGGCTCCAGGCGTGCCAACACCTACGTGTCCGGCTCCAGGCGTGCCAACACCCACGTGTCCGGCTCCAGGCGTGCCAACACCCACGTGTCCGGCTCCAGGCGTGCCAACACCCACGTGTCCGGCTCCAGGCGTGCCAACACCCACGTGTCCGGCTCCAGGCGTGCCAATAAACGAGCGGATAACGAGTCAATTTAGGTGTTAATATCGTCGTTGATACCTACGACGCAACTCAATTATCTGGTCGCCATAAATTTTGTATTTTTTCAATATCACAAAACCTCGATCAGCGAGGCGGCGACCCCACTGAAATGTGTTTACACTCCCTCCTCTCCCTCCACTCCCCTGGTGCCACTCCCTCCTCTCCCTCCACTCCCTGGTGCCACTCCCTCCACTCCCTCCACTCCCCTGGTGCCACTCCCTCCACTCCCTGGTGCCACTCCCTCCACTCCCCTGGTGCCACTCCCTCCACTCCCTGGTGCCACTCCCTCCACTCCCCTGGTGCCTCTCCCTCCACTCCCCTGGTGCCACTCCCTCCACTCCCTGGTGCCACTCCCTCCACTCCCTCCACTCCCCTGGTGCCACTCCCTCCACTCCCCTGGTGCCACTCCCTCCACTCCCCTGGTGCCACTCCCTCCACTCCCCTGGTGCCACTCCCTCCACTCCCTGGTGCCACTCCCTCCACTCCCCTGGTGCCACTCCCTCCACTCCCCTGGTGCCACTCCCTCCACTCCCTGGTGCCACTCCCTCCACTCCCCTGGTGCCACTCCCTCCACTCCCTGGTGCCACTCCCTCCACTCCCTGGTGCCACTCCCTCCACTCCCCTGGTGCCACTCCCTCCACTCCCCTGGTGCCACTCCCTCCACTCCCCTAGTGCCACTCCCTCCACTCCCCTGGTGCCACTCCCTCCACTCCCCTGGTGCCACTCCCTGGTGCCACTCCCTCCACTCCCCTGGTGCCACTCCCTCCACTCCCTGGTGCCACTCCCTCCACTCCCCTGGTGCCACTCCCTCCACTCCCCTGGTGCCACTCCCTCCACTCCCCTGGTGCCACTCCCTCCACTCCCCTAGTGCCACTCCCTCCACTCCCCTGGTGCCACTCCCTCCACTCCCCTGGTGCCACTCCCTCCACTCCCCTGGTGCCACTCCCTGGTGCCACTCCCTGCTCTCCCCTGGTGCCACTCCCTGGTGCCACTCCCTGCTCTCCCCTGGTGCCACTCCCTGGTGCCACTCAACAACAACCGACGACGACGACGACGACGTCACGACGACGACGTCACGACGACGACGTCACGACGACGACGTCACCACCACGACGACGTCACCACCACGACGACGTCACCACCACGACGTCACCACCACGACGTCACCACCACGACGTCACCACGACGTCACCACCACGACGACGTCACCACGACGACGTCACCACCAGGACTCTGGGTTATGGCTGAGACCTCCACCATCTGAGTCACTCTGCCACAGGTGAGTGCTGAGAATTCAGGACAAGTGATTTTATTTGCGTACTTCTGCAGTCTCCTGATGAGCGAAGGACTCAGGTTCAATCCCCGGGCGGGACAGAAACGGTTGGGCACGTTTCCTTTCACCTAGTGCCTCTGTTTACCTAGCAGTAAATAGAGGCTTCCGGTTCCCGCTAACGGTAATTAATGACAGCCATTCAGGGCTATTATAAAGTTTACGAGAGTTTACGAAAGTTTACTTTGTCTGTGTAATGGGTGGACGTGGTCAGTCGCAGGACTTCCTGCGGGCCGGGTCCCCCCCCCCCCCCGCTGTCAGGGCAAGATGGCGACCACATAACGGCCTACCCCAGCCTCCCACACCTGGCTCCCGCCCACACCTGGTTCCCGCCCACACCTGACTCCCGCCCGTGTCATCCACCACCGTCGTCAGGTCAGGGGCGCTTCCCACACACACACACACACACGCCTCGTCACGTGGTTGATGAGGCGACTAAGTACCGTAGGGCTCTGACGCCCTTCTCATACCGGAAACAGGTACCAGAAAGGCAGGCAATAACTGATTATATATATATATATATATATATATATATATATATATATATATATATATATATATATATATATATATATATATATATATATATATATATATATATATATATATATATATATATATAGACATAAATATTTCATTTACTTTTTCTGATCGTTAAAATTTCCGAAATGTGTTGCATAACACAATTTCTAAAGATCCAAAGGTTAGACATAACCTAACATACCCAAACACTTCCACCCAACTATGAAGAGACTGGAGCCTGTCCTCAGATAAATTCCATTAGGTGAGTACATTACCATGAGAAACTAACACCCATCGTCAAATCACCTGGATAACTAGTTATCTTGATATCTGTGATGGTCTGAAAGTATATTTCGGTTCCAGTAATAGTCAACATTTAAGCTAACAAACTTCGTCGTAAACAGAGATTATTAACAAGGTATAACTTTACTGTAATAGAAATCGTTAGTTTAAAATGCAAAAAGTTTATGCTGATTTTTTTTTGTAAATGGAATTCTCGGGCACAATGAACCTTAATGATAAGATAACGTAACCAGGAACATCCATTATATAACCTGTAGTTTCACCTCATGGTGCTAGGTGGATGGGCGCCGTGCTCCAGCAGCTGAGCCTCTACTGCCTCCGTACATGTTAACGAGAGCATCAAATGGCCTTCAGCCACACGCGTCAGGCTAAATAAAACTCTACAATGAGCTTTGGAGAGTTAATTTTTCTTTAGAAATATTAAGATTCGTGTTAAACTCTCTGATCTAAGCCTGTCGGTCACGACACATGTGTGTGTCTGTCTGTCTCCTGCGTACACACACCCCGTCGTGTTGGACGGGGGCGTCACTCAGCCGTCTAGGAGGATCAGCACGAAGCCTTAAGTCCACCAGAGACGAGCACAAGCGGATCTTGCGGTTTGCTTTGTCTTGTAGCTTGGGTGGTGTTACCCTGGGAGCTGGAGCGTTGAGTGCCGGCCCCTGCTCTATTAGGGTGGGACGCACATCTCCTCCACCACCAGGGTGGGAGGCACATCTCCTCCACCACCAGGGTGGGAGGCACATCTCCACCACCACCAGGGTGGGACGCACATCTCCACCACCACCAGGGAGGGACGCACATCTCCTCCACCACCAGGGTGGGAGGCACATCTCCACCACCACCAGGGTGGGACGCACATCTCCACCACCACCAGGGAGGGACGCACATCACCACCAGGGAGGGAGGCACATCTCCACCACCACCAGGGAGGGAGGCACATCACCACCAGGGAGGGACGCACATCTCCTCCACCACCAGGGTGGGGAGGCACATCTCCTCCACCACCAGGGTGGGAGACACATCTCCATCACCAGGGAGGGAGGCACATCTCCAACACCAGGGAGGGAGGCACATCTCCTCCACCAGGGTGGGAGGCACATCTCCACCACCAGGGAGAGAGGCACATCTCCTCCACCAGGGTGGGAGACACATCTCCACCACCAGGGTGGGAGGCACATCTCCTCCACCAGGGTGGGAGGCACATCTCCTCCACCAGGGTGGGAGACACATCTCCTCCACCAGGGTGGGAGGCACATCTCCTCCACCAGGGTGGGAGACACATCTCCACCACCAGGGTGGGAGGCACATCTCCTCCACCAGGGTGGGAGGCACATCTCCTCCACCAGGGTGGGAGGCACATCTCCACCACCAGGGAGAGAGGCACATCTCCTCCACCAGGGTGGGAGACACATCTCCACCACCAGGGTGGGAGGCACATCTCCTCCACCAGGGTGGGAGGCACATCTCCTCCACCAGGGTGGGAGACACATCTCCACCACCAGGGTGGGAGGCACATCTCCTCCACCAGGGTGGGAGACACATCTCCACCACCAGGGTGGGAGGCACATCTCCTCCACCAGGGTGGGAGGCACATCTCCTCCACCAGGGTGGGAGGCACATCTCCTCCACCAGGGTGGGAGACACATCTCCACCACCAGGGTGGGAGGCACATCTCCTCCACCAGGGTGGGAGGCACATCTCCTCCACCAGGGTGGGAGGCACATCTCCTCCACCAGGGAGAGAGGCACATCTCCTCCACCAGGGTGGGAGGCACATCTCCACCACCAGGGTGGGAGGCACATCTCCTCCACCAGGGTGGGAGGCACATCTCCTCCACCAGGGTGGGAGGCACATCTCCTCCACCAGGGTGGGAGGCACATCTCCACCACCAGGGAGAGAGGCACATCTCCACCACCACCAAAGAGGGACGCACATCTTCTCCACCACCAGGGTGGGAGGCACATCTCCACCACCAGGGTGGGAGGCACATCTCCTCCACCACCAGGGTGGGAGACACATCTCCACCACCAGGGAGGGAGGCACATCTCCTCCACCAGGGTGGGAGGCACATCTCCACCACCAGGGAGAGAGGCACATCTCCAGGGAGGGAGATGTGCACCTTGCAAACAACACAACACACACACGGACACACAAACTGTTCTCTGCCAAATTTAAGGTTCAGTCTTGAGGTTCGTGGTCTTGGGTGACTTAGATGAAGCTACGTTACACCTCTTGACCCATCTCTTGGTTACACTTGTCTGCCCAAGACTCCTCAGCGAGGCCCTCACCTGCCTTCAAGTGCATTACGGTCGTGGAAACCAATAACGCATTAGTTGTTTGATATGAAATCCCCAAAACAGACTTATTTGGAGCCCACTCGTCTAATACGTTGCATTTTGTTACGGTATTAACTAATTCGTTAAAAATACGACGTCCAGAATTAGTGAAAGTTAAGAAAACACTGTTAAATTGACTTTTTATATGCACTGGCCTCGAGAGGTTAGGTGGGTTGCTTGGGTTAGTACGTCTTT
>NC_091150.1:31168282-31198282 GCF_040958095.1 Procambarus clarkii | reverse complement strand
GAAGCTGTGTATGGAGTCAGCCTCCACCACATCACTTCTTAATGCATTCCATTGTAACGGGGGGTGGGTGAAATAGCTCTATCTTGTCCATTATTCCACCCCCCCAGTTAACTAACGAGGCCGGGGGAAACAGCTCTCTCTAGTCCGTTATCCCGTCCCCAGTTAGCTAACTATTCTAGAGCACTCCCAGAGTTCCTAAGGCAACCTCTCTCGTTCAACACCTTGTAACCTAGGTATTTGACTACCTAGGTGCTAAGACTACAAGGCGCCGTAACTTGATCAGTTACCCGAAACTCTAGAGAGAACTCTAGAATACAGAATCATTGCCACAAACGTATAAGAGAAAACGAAAGGAAAGAAATGAATAGTGAAGTAATTAGTGAGGGTTTGGGGTGAGAGGGAGAGAGGTGGGAGGAGCGAGGAGGGTCATTAGTTGAAAGTGAGAGTTTAGAGAGGGGTGGAGGGAGAGGTGTAGATAGGTAGAAGTAGAAAAGTAGATAGTAGACGTAGAAGAGTAGATAGTAGAAGACGAAATGCTGCCACCATCCATTCATGATCATTACATACAAGACAAGGAATGGAACTTGCCTGTATCAAAATATTCTCAAAAGATGTAATTACCATGTATCAACTCCAAACATGTACTCATTAAATCATGAAACCAGTAATCACAGAGGCTTTCTCACCTCAACTCAAAACTCTAAGGAACACAGTGAAAGACCATTTAAATAATAAATTCAACAATTATATTTTTCATGATAAGTATCATAACTTAAGCAATCCAATTAAAATGTTAACGATTAATATTCAAAGTGAGTCATCATCCAAGAATTCGAGAACCCTACAACTTGACTGCCCCTGATCATCACACAACATATGTAAACACGACCAAGTCACCTTAATGTTCACTCACCGAGGACTGAGTCTAAGTTGAATAGAGAGGGGGGGGGTCTGTAGTTGACAGAGACTGTCTCGCCCCTGCCGGCCGACAGCCTCCCTGGTAGGGCTGTCTTCTCTCTCTGCTGGCTCGTGTGCTGTTCTGTCTTGTTAATGCCTCATGCTCGATAGTTCTCCGAGTATTTATTGGGGAACCTAGTAGCTAACTCCGCCCACAAATAGATAGCCTCCGGCACTCTACCAAGCCACTCCTTAAACGTCGGCATGTTTGAAGGCTACCCGGCTCCAATTATACGCTTAGCGGAAGCAAGGTGAAATTCTCATGATCTGACCTCAGGTCACTTGGGGTCATTAACGCTTTGAGGTGTGAGATCTCAGGCAGACAACTGGCGCCTCTCAGATCCTTGTCTGTGACTCATATTCTATATATATTTTAAATAAACTAACCCAAACACTTTTACAGTGTTACATCTCCCCTTCTCCCCAAATAAAGTTTTTGCAACACTGCTAAAGCAAGCTAGCTGTGTGCAACAACTTTATTAACGAAAAAAAAAATACATCCTAGCTAAACAAATATACATCATCCTACTCTAAAAAATGAAATATATAGACAGACGTCCATTGTCTCTGGCTGGGCGACGTCACTGCTTGGTCTTGTAGATAATCCTGTACCACATTTCTTCAACACAACTGCCTCCGTCGCTTCTCCGTCGTTAACGCACAACAACACTTGGTCAACCCGAAAGCCGTTACTACTTGAACTGCGCACAGGACCGTGGAATTCGGTTGTCCCAGCTGATCTGTAATTGGCCCTACGTCAGTCACCATGAGAGACGTATATTGGGGTTCTTCACAGCTATAGGGACTACAAGTTTCGAGACCTTCATATAGTTGCCAACAGTAGAAATCCCATCCTACTCTTCTTCCTCCCTGTTGCTCCAGCACGTCTCCTTCAGAGAGCTACTTCTGACAGCCACATCAAGTCCGCACGACACAGGAAGAATCATTCAACAGAGCAACATGCTTGTAGGAGGGGCGGCCAGTTAAGGCAAACGATCCTGTCTTGCAATTACGCTCCATGCAATGATGCTGACACCAGCAAGGGACACGAGGCATCGTGTCTCACTCAGCTTGTCTTATCTTCTTCTTCTTCTTTCTTCTTTCTTCTCTCTTCCTTCTTCTCTCTTCCTCCTCCCATGGGTCTCTGACAAGCGACCTGGGGTCCATTGGGGTCCGTCCGTCCTGGGGTCCACTGGGGTCCGTCCGTCCTGGGGTCCACTGGGTAGACCAATGTTGACCGACCGAGAGGGCTGCATCTTGGGGTCCCCTGGGGTGGTGGTGATGGTGGAGCCATGACCTCCAGGTAGTGGGCTGGTCGTGGTGGTGGTGATAAACGCCCCTGAGTGTGGTATACAGCAGCCGTCTCCCTCTTCTGTATGTGCGTCTCTCCTCTCTTCTGGCTCCCACCTGTGGGTGAACATAAAGGCGACAATACCCGTGTTCCATCTTGTTGTGTGACCCTGTAGTTTGTATAGGGTTCACACAGTCCAATTATAAGCTCTCCTCCTGGCAACAACTACACTTAAATTTTAATAATCCAATTAACTCTGAATGATACTGACTTGGTGGAACATAAAACAGTAACAGAGTAAAGTTAGAGAAGAGAGAATAAGGTCATCACTACTTTTAACTTGTCACAAAAAAAAATCAAAACTAATAGACAAAACACTAGCCTAAACTTAACTGTACCGTTCCTAATCTTAAGTACATAAACCGCCGTTACTCCCACCCTTAACCTACAGCCACCTCCGTGACCCAGAGTGTTTCCCTAGCATCTCCGCCGGTCAACAACTCCAAACTGTTGCCACCCCTGTGACCAGACTATCTAACGTCGAGCGTCCCCAACGTGAAGTCTACTGACATACTAAGGCTCCCCCTAGCATGCTGTACAAGACCAGTACACCTCGGGTTATTGCGTTCAAATGGAGTAAAACAGTCGATCGCAATAATCTGAGCAGAACCACTACTTAAAACTACACCTGCCACTCCCCACTGACCTGGAGACCAGCGGTGGCTGGGTGTCCCCGTGGGACATGCGAGGTCACCTGTCACACTCAGCTGACCTGCACTACCAACACCGCTAAGTTCCCAAATCGCCAAATCTTATCACTAACATTAATCACTACACACGCAAGTTCTGGTGAACATTCCCTGAACTACACAAAACTCACAAACACACTAAACACAACACCAGAGAATCACTATCTCCCAACCTGAAAACTCGCTAAATCGCGAAAGTAAAACACCTGTCAAGATCTCCCTGATAGCGCCTGAGCGGCAAAAAGACACGTGGGACTGAACAATGTTAAAAGAACACCAACTACCTACAACATTGTTCAACACCGCTGCCAACATTGTAACGGGGGGTGGGGGAAATAGCTCTCTCTTGTCCATTATTCCACCCCCCAGTTAACTAACGAGGCCGGGGAAAACAGCTCTCTCTAGTCCGTTATCCCGTCCCCAGTTAGCTAACTAGTCTAGAGCACCTCCAGAGTTCCTAAGGCAACCTCTCTCGTTCAACACCTTGTAACCTAGGTATTTGACTACCTAGGTACTAAGACTACAAGGCGTCGTAACTGGATCAGCTACCCGAAACTCTAGAGAGAACTCTAGAATACAGAATCATAGCCACAAACGTATAAGAGAAAACGAAAGGAAAGAAATGAATAGTGAAGTAATTAGTGAGGGTTTGGGGTGAGAGGTAGGGAGGTGGGAGGAGCGAGGAGGGTCATTAGTTGAAAGTGAGAGTTTAGAGAGGGGTGGAGGGAGAGGTGTAGATAGGTAGAAGGAGAAGAGTAGATAGGTAGAAGTAGAAGAGTAGATAGTAGAAGACGAAATGCTGCCACCATCCATTCATGATCATTACATACAAGACAAGGAATGGAACTTGTCTGTATCACAAAATTCTCAAAAAATGTTATTACCATGTATCAACTCCAAACATGTACTCATTAAATCATGAAACCAGTAATCACAGAGGCTTTCTCACCTCAACTCAAAACTCTAAGGAACACAGTGAAAGACCATTTAAATAATAAATTCAACAATTATATTTTTCATGATAAGTATCATAACTTAAGCAATCCAATTAAAATGTTAACGATTAATATTCAAAGTGAGTCATCATCCAAGAATTCGAGAACCCTACAACTTGACTGCCCCTGATCATCACACAACATATGTAAACACGACCAAGTCACCTTAATGTTCACTCACCGAGGACTGAGTCTAAGTTGAATAGAGAGGGGGGGGGGTCTGTAGTTGACAGAGACTGTCTCGCCCCTGCCGGCCGACAGCCTCCCTGGTAGGGCTGTCTTCTCTCTCTGCTGGCTCGTGTGCTGTTCTGTCTTGTTAATGCCTCATGCTCGATAGTTCTCCGAGTATTTATTGGGGAACCTAGTAGCTAACTCCGCCCACAAATAGATAGCCTCCGGCACTCTACCAAGCCACTCCTTAAACGTCGGCATGTTTGAAGGCTACCCGGCTCCAATTATACGCTTAGCGGAAGCAAGGTGAAATTCTCATGATCTGACCTCAGGTCACTTGGGGTCATTAACGCTTTGAGGTGTGAGATCTCAGGCAGACAACTGGCGCCTCTCAGATCCTTGTCTGTGACTCATATTCTATATATATTTTAAATAAACTAACCCAAACACTTTTACAGTGTTACACCATTTGTCTACTACTCTGTCACTGAAAACATTCTTTCTAACGTCTCTACGGCTCATTTGGGCAGTCAATTTCCACCTGTGTCCCCTAGTGTGTTAAAAAGTCTGTCTTTATCTACCCTATCAATTCCTCTAAGAATCTTGTATGTGGTGATCATGTCCCCCTCTAACTCTTCTGTCTCCCATTGACGTGAGGTTTAATTCCCGTAGTCTCTCCTCGTAGTATTCCCGTAGTATGTGTAAATACTAGGAATGTTTATGTTAGCTTTTAGCTTTTTTTTTCCCCCTCGGGCGTTACAAAATGAATTGTACAAAACGTGAACTTTTCGAGGGTGTAACAAGTCCACATTGTTACGCTCGTCCAAACAGTTACTGTCACTTTAGGTGGACGGGCGGGCTTGTTGTGCTGCTGCTTCACCTGCTGCCTCCCCTCCCTCAACCACTCCCCCCAACTCCCTGCCCCACCCACCCTCCCCCCACTCCCTGCCACCTCGCGCCCTTCACAAGTGAGAGTGGGAGGGAAGGTGAATTGAACCTCACGACACTGGAAGACAGAAAAGTGGAAATATGATCACACCTTACAAAATTCTCAAGAGGAATTGACAAGGGGTAGATAAAGATAAACTGTTTAACACAGGTGGTACACGTACATGAGGACCCGGATGGAAGCTTGAGACTCAGACGAGTCATAGACATGATTAAACGTTTTCTTTCGGCGTAATAGTAATGGAAAAATGGGACGAAATAAAGGAGCAGGTTGCAAAAGCAAACTCCACTTATAATTTGATTCGGAAATCGGTCAGAAGTCATTGAATTACACAACCAGGAAATACAGGAAATATTTCATCCTTATACAGAGTGAGGCGCTGCGAGAGGCCGCCTTCTGCAAGCGTGGGCGGTGAGGGCGTAGGGGTCACCCGCGCCCACGCCCCCGCGTCTACTGAACGTACACCCCCTTCAGTATGCCCCAGAGGCCCTCCAACCCGCCGGTGAGTGACTTTGACCAGTCTGAAGGAACTTGAGGTAATTCCCATTGTCGAGGACAGGAAGCCTGTATTCAAGCTCATCAAGGAACCAGGAAATGAACCCGGGTCCCTCGGTTGTGAACCACGTTGTCGTGTGGCGGACTTTTATGGTCATGTGGCTGTCTCTTGTTGTCACTAAATCTTTTAGTGATCGATGTGGTCAGTATTAGGAGGCGTGTTTTCATATATTGTCATTGTGGTAGAGATGGCTCAGGTTAACAGTGTAGCTGGAGTGTGTCACAGACAGTGACAGACACATGGTGTCAGTGTGGCAGAGGCTCAGCACCCACAACAGTGACGGGGCTCAGAGACCAATGGTGGCAGCGGTGGGATCCACCCCGCAGCCACAATGACAACACTGCCGGCTGACTGCTCTTATATTTGTCCTCGTGAGAAAATTCACATGATTTTATTTTATTGTAGAATTATTATTATTGGTGGTTCAATATGCCCAGACCTTGTTCATCACCCCCTTCCCTCCCTTCTTGCTTCCATCCCTTCTTTCTTCCATCCCTTTTGCCTCCTTTCCTCCAGTCCTCTCTCTATCCTTCTCCCTATCCATCCAATATACCTTCCTTCTCCAGCACTATAATCAAGCAGGGGTTACTGGCAGTAGCGGGGTTGGGATGACGGCCGTATAACCAGCTTCCTGTTCGCGCTAACCGTAAGGAGTCCTCACTATCGAGGCTCCGCCAATCTTGTCGTTTCCCAAGAAAGTTTCCCGTGTGAAGAGTGTGTGAGAGTGTCGGCTGGGCGGGCAGGGAAGAGTGAGCCTTAGGGCGGGAGTCTTCACCGCCCACACTCCCCTGCCCCGCCGCCCGCACACCAGTCCTCCTCACCCCGCCCTAAAATTACCCTCCAATATTAGACCTTATTTGGATTTTTACTGCTCTAACTCTTTGGCTGACCAAGTTAGAGCTAGCTGGGTGCTGGGGCACCCCAGGTGTCACCTATGTGTCCCCCTCTCGCCACGCTGGCTAGGTGCTGGGGCACCCCAGGTGTCACCTGTGTGTCCCCCTCTCGCCACGCTAGCTAGGTGCTGGGGGCTTCTCCAGGCTTGGATAGACAGGTGGGGATAGGACGGGTTCGGGCGATAAATAAATAAATAATTTGCATTATTTATTGAGTTGCAAGTCAAAGAGAACGGTCCGGGTAGTGACGGCTGCTTATATCCTATAAGTTGTCTTGGACGGTCTCAACATCTGTCTAGGACCGTCTCTACACCTATACCTAACCCTGTGTGTGTGTCCTCACAACCCGTGTCCTCGTACCCCTGGGTGTTGACACCCAGAAGGGAGTGTCCCCCACACAGCGGGAGGACAGGAATGTGAAGTATCCAACAAGAGACAGGTTATGGAGGGTCAACCAGTCCCCCTCACCCCCACCCCCCCCTTTACTGGCCACACACTCTGCTCTCTCCCTTCACTCCTCACACTAAACACACACAATACACACACACCACACACAATACACACCAGGTGTGGTGGAACGGTTTTAGGACCGCAGGTGTCATACCTCACCTGGATCTTACCTGGGCAGGGTTCTCAGTGTTCTTCTACTCCATCAAGCTCGGCCACTCAGCTATTGGTCTATACTCTATAGTCCTATCGTTGAGTTATGGCTCTATGTACAATAGAGATGCGGGGGGGGGGGCTCCCTCTCACCACCCCTCCTCTTGATTGTATAGGCCTATAGGCAGCAGGGAGGCTCCGCCCCTCTCGTCTCTAGGCCTCTGTGTTGCTCCTCCCTGAGGGCCAGGCGCTGGAGTTCAACCCTTAGTGTTGTAAGTGACACTTAACACTAAAGTGTTAAGTGTTACTTACTAAGTAAGGTAAGTACTCCTTAGCATAGTAAGCACTTAGTAAGGAAGTACTTCACCTTCCTGGGAGTACTGTGGGCGTATCCACTCCTGTGCTTGTGGACGGGAGTGCTTGTGGACGGGAGTGCTTGTGGACGGGAGTGCTTGTGGACGGGAGTGCTTGTGGACGGGAGTGCTTGTGGATCCACTCTCCCCTGGGAGTGGATGAACTCAACACAAGGTCTTGTCAGTTTTCTGGAGAACTTGCCCATAAAATCAGCAAATAAATCCCAAGTACAGAGAGCCACCAAACGTCTCCCGGAGCAAAATGGTGCCCGACTTCTCTGGCTCATTAGTGGCTTTGTGAGGGGTAACTAGCCCCCAAGCTGCGACGCTGCGGCCCCCAAGGTCCCATACAACCCCGCCTCCTCACATATACATATGTATTCACCTACCTTGAGGTTACCTTGAGGTGCTTCCGGGGCTTAGCGTCCCCGCGGCCCGGTCGCCGACCAGGCCTCCTGGTTGCTGGACTGATCAACCAGGCTGATCAACCTCAACCTAGTTGTAAGTTACGGGCTCACCATAGCCCGTGCTACTTGGAACTTGTTCAGAGTAGCTGAATCTATAACAACAACAATCTAGTTGTGCTTGCGGGGGGGGGGGGGGTTGAGCTCTAGCTCTTTCTGCCCGCCTCTCAACTGTTAATCAACTTCTTTTTTCTACACCACACCCCCAGGAAGCAGCCCGTAACAGCTGTCTAATTCCCAAGTTCCTATTTACTGCTAGGTAACAGAGACATCAGGGTGAAAGAAACTATGTTCATTTGTTTCCGCCTCCACCGGGAATCGAAGCCGGAATCTCAGGACTACGAATCTGAAGCGCTGTCCACTCAGCTGTCAGGCCCCCCTGTATGTATGTATGACCGTGTGTGTGTATGTGTCCGTCTGTGGGTATATATATATATATATATATATATATATATATATATATATATATATATATATATATATATATATATATATATATATATATATATATATCGTACCTAATAGCCAGAACACACTATTCAGCCTAGTATGCCATTACTTTTTTATTAGTATATACAATATGATTTTTTTTATAAATTTTGTTAAGAGTACAGAAAAGTGACACATATATAGCAAACACTGTTTGAAGACCTCATCCAGCTCTGCAGAGATGGGATTGTGCTTGCCCAAGATACAGCAAGCATTTCCTCTCTGGATCGCGGCACTGAGGCGCTGGAACAGGCAACTGGCCACTCTTGAGTCTCTACTTTGCCTAATAAGGTCCCCACCCACCTTTCTTTAAGAACTTAAGTGCACATTTACCCCAGGCACCCCAAGGTCTCAGAGCCTATTGGAATAAAGCTGTAGCAGAATTCAAGGCCTCTGTACTTTTTAATTTTCTTTGCCTCTCTATAGGTAGCTGCCCCGTAGCTGTACTGTAAGGTAGATAGACATCAGCCAATGTAGATGCACACGTGTAGCCCCATACGACCTGTCTACCGTCCCTCCATGGCTGCAGGGTGACTCTATCTGGACGTTTGTGACTTGACAGGTCTGCACCACAGAGGTTCTCTTTGTGCTGGACACCCAGCTGTAGCTAAACTTCTCTTGATGAAGTCATTGAGTGCTCCATGTCTGGCAATCTTTGCTTTACGACAGATGAGACAATGGCGCTGCTGTATTGGTCTGCCGACGCACAGTCGTAGATACGCCGGTGTTCGACCTCCGTCACTTCTCTTCACACGCAGGAAGAACTCACCTTAACGGGATTAACTTTGTGTATTTGTAGAGAAGTCCTGGAGGTAGATGTTCGTACTTGTAGAAGTATTTCAGTAAGATGTTTTGATTGTAACCGAGGATAAATATGTGATTGTAGTGCACGTTAATGAGTTAGAGTCTTCTGGCCACTACTGGTATGTCTAGGTCGACACACTGGAGTCTGACTGGGGGGGGGGGGCACACCGCCAGCCTGCCACCCAAGCTTATCTTATTATTATATTAGTGTCCGTCCTTGTCCCTTGTGTTGAAGGCTGTTTGTGTTGCGGGAACGGTCGCTGGGAACTGTGTTTGTGTTGCGGGAACGGTGTACACACTCACTCACTCACTCACTCACTCTGCCTCAGCCCGTCACTGGCACGAGTGCTCAACAAGTTAGGGCGCTGTAGTTGGGGACAGTTATTGATTCTCGTGATAATGTGTACCAAAGTTGCTGTTGGTGATTATCAGGGGATGGTTCAAGTTAGTCCTCGAGTAATTGGTGCCGTCACCCACCGCCCGTGTCGTCACCCACCACCCGTGTCGTCACCCACAACCCGTGTCGTCACCCACCACCCGTGTCGTCACCCACCACCCGTGTCGTCACCCACCACCCGTGTCGTCACCCACCACCCGTGTCGTCACCCACCACCCGTGTCGTCACCCACCGCCCGTGTTGTCACCCACCACCCGTGTCGTCACCCACCGCCCGTGTCGTCACCCACCACCCGTGTCGTCACCCACCACCCGTGTCGTCACCCACCGCCCGTGTTGTCACCCACCGCCCGTGTCATCACCCACCACCCGTGTCATCACCCACCACCCGTGTCGTCACCCACCACCCGTGTCGTCACCCACCACCCGTGTCGTCACCCACCACCCGTGTTGTCACCCACCACCCGTGTTGTCACCCACCGCCCGTGTTGTCACCCACCGCCCGTGTCATCACCCACCACCCGTGTCATCACCCACCACCCGTGTCATCACCCACCACCCGTGTCGTCACCCACCACCCGTGTCGTCACCCACCACCCGTGTCGTCACCCACCACCCGTGTCGTCACCCACCACCCGTGTCGTCACCCACCACCCGTGTCGTCACCCACCACCCGTGTCGTCACCCACCACCCGTGTCATCACCCACCACCCGTGTCGTCACCCACCACCCGTGTCATCACCCACCACCCGTGTCGTCACCCACCACCCGTGTCGTCACCCACCACCCGTGTCGTCACCCACCACCCGTGTCGTCACCCACCACCCGTGTCGTCACCCACCACCCGTGTCGTCACCCACCACCCGTGTCGTCACCCACCACCCGTGTCGTCACCCACCACCCGTGTCGTCACCCACCACCCGTGTCGTCACCCACCACCCGTGTCATCACCCACCACCCGTGTCGTCACCCACCACCCGTGTCATCACCCACCACCCGTGTCGTCACCCACCACCCGTGTCGTCACCCACCACCCGTGTCGTCACCCACCACCCGTGTCGTCACCCACCACCCGTGTCGTCACCCACCACCCGTGTCGTCACCCACCACCCGTGTCGTCACCCACCACCCGTGTCGTCACCCACCACCCGTGTTGTCACCCACCACCCGTGTCGTCACCCACCACCCGTGTCGTCACCCACCACCCGTGTCGTCACCCACCACCCGTGTTGTCACCCACCACCCGTGTCGTCACCCACCACCCGTGTCGTCACCCACCACCCGTGTCGTCACCCATCAACGCTTACACCTAAACCCAGAGTTACAAACTATACCATTATATTCCCTCCGCCCGTCGACGGAACAGCACCATAATTGTCAGGTCCAATTTCGGACGCCATGTTAAATGTCTCGTGGACAGTTTTGCATTTAAAGTAGATAATGGTTTGTGTTTGACGAGGCTGGGCTGTGGGAGCTGAGTGTCGGGGAACTGGTAGTTACGCATCAGGCTCGTTAGTGTCAAGAGGTGCAGTGATTGGTTTCAAGCGGGCGAATGTGTTGTTGTTTTAGATTTAGCTACTCAGAACGAAGTGTCCATGTAGCACGGGCTACGGTGAGCCCGTAATTGAGTTCGGTTACTCACGATAACTTTGTTACTGTGATATTTGGGTCAAAAGTTTTAAATGGAGGTGGGGTTTCCTCCTTTTCTCCCGGATTTCTTTTTTCGCTTCTGCTTTTAGCGCACTGGTTTTAGTCTTGTTTTAATAACATTATCTTGGTGGCGGATGTAGAAGCACAGTGTTCACTAGTGTATCCCATTCTTCAACGGCTTTTCTAATCATTGTAGTCACTGTGGATTTTGCATCTAATGCAGCTGCTCTAGTTGGATGAATGTTGAGTTTGATGCGCAGTAGCTTCACATTCCAGTAAGTAGAGCAAGTAGTGGCGTCCTGTGCTTCTGTTCCGCAGATATGACACACTTTAACTATTGGGTTTATTACCTGCCAGCAGCACGTGTGGCCAAGCCTGAGTCTGTGTATGGCTACTGCAAGTGTGACAGAACTACCGCCTCTTATAGCTTAACGAGATGGGGTACCCGGCAGTGCCCGGGTCGACCTGATCTCTGTCTTTTTCTGTCTCTGGGTCTCTATTGCGTCTGTTTGTATCTGTATTTGTCTCTCCCTCTCAGAATATATAACCACAAAGTTAGTTTTGCAATTGTTACTTCGATGCAACGTTGTAACAACGTAGTTATAAACGCTCCTTAAGCCCGACCCGGGCCCAGGCTCTAATTGAGATAACTTGGTCCAACAGGCTGTTGCTTGCAGCGGCCTGCAGGCCCACATATCCACTACAACCCGATTGGTCCGGCATTTCTTGCAAGTTCTTATCTAATTGCTTCTTAAAAAGAGATCCACCTTTGTTCCGGCAATACTTCTAGGCTTGCTGGGAGGGTGTTGAACAGCCGCGGACCTCTGATGTTCAGAGAGTGCTCTCTGGTTGTGCCTATGGCGCCTCTACCTCACCACTGGTTCATGCCAGCATTTCCTTCCATACGTTCGCTCCTATTTGTTTCTATTTCACTGAGAAAATTCGGGACATAGGCCTTCAATATCTTCAATGTGTTTACCATTTAATACGCCTCTCGTCTCCTTTCCAGAGAGCTACACGTTGAGAGATTTGAGACGGTTCCAATAATCTGAGTGTTTTATCGTGTGTATTCGTGCCGTATATGTTCTCTATATCCCTCTGTTTCAGCAACCTCTCCCATGGCTACGTTCTGTGTATAAGTCGAGATATTATGAGCAAATAAAGTAATAACGGCAGTAAACAATTAAATCCCCATCTCGAAGGATGGTTTGTTAATTTGTTTATCATCATATTTAGGTACATGTACATTTATGCAGCCACCCTAGAGCTAGTTATATGGTGCTTAAAATCACCATATCACAAGATGGTTAGTCATATAGGGAAAGTGAACAGCTGAATAGCTTGACCTCCTCCCCTTACATTTCAGCTTAATAGAAGTTGCTGGGATTCGGAATAGGAGCCGATCCTACTTTAAGAGTGGTTTTAGGTTTGTTGTCCAAAGAGCTTGGAAAGGATGAGGGAGAAAGAGGGATGTGGAGGTGAAATTCTTGGAAGAGGATTTTGGTGTGGAGAGAGGAGTCTTGAAAGTTGGGTGGCCTGTCCACCCTGGGTTGGCATCATGTTTTTGGTCTTGGCTTGGGGGCTTGAGCTCTTCTACAGCGGGAGGAGGTTAGCGGTGAGGCGGTTTGATGTTGTCCTGCTTCAGTTGAGATGTTCTGCTTGGCTTCGAGGAGGCGTCTTCCCTGAGGAGTTGGTGAACCGTGTTGTTCATTAGCTGTTGTTTGGTGGTGCCAAGGAGGAGGGAGTTCACACGGGGGAAATCTCTCTCTTGAATCGTCCGCTCTCCAAAGGAGTTCCTTCCGGATCTTCTACGTATTCAGAGAAGTTGATTTGTCTAGTGAATTCCGAGTCGTAGTACTCTTTCTTCAGGATGGAGAGGTCCATCAGAGGTATAACAATCCTTCAATCACTAACAATCATTATAAGGCTGTCCCCCCTTGACACTCTTGTTCCTATAATGAAGAGAGGCATATGGCGATTGGCTCCCGATCACCCCTATGACATTCTCCATAGAATCACCATAAGGCCTAGACTCAAGCGTCTGGCATCCTACCCTAGACAAACTTTACCGTTTATATACAAAGATATATATATTGTGAAGGAAGGGTACCCCCCCCCACCCTTTCATCCTACACCACATTAGTGGGTGACCCCCATACTAGGGGGGAGTATTTAACTCCAGGTGGTTATTCATTATAAGGCAGTCCCCAGGGGCTACGTCAGGCCATGGCCAGACCTCAGATATGGAGAGCTGATGATATATTCAAAACGTGCCTTTAGAGCGCTGACGTTCTGAGCGTGGCAGCTGCTGGCACTAACCCGTGTCCTGCTTGTGGCAGCTGCTGGCACTAACCCGTGTCCTGCTTGTGGCAGCTGCTGGCACTAACCCGTGTCCTGCTTGTGGCACTGGTGTCTGCATGACAGTCTTCGAAATTGACCTGTCAGTCGTGCTGATATTAATCAGGATAGTGACAGCAGACACCATTGTCTGCTGCTGACACTATACTAACGAATGCACCTAAATTGGGTTGTCTCTCTGGTAACGTAACACACACACCTTGCCTAGTGACACTTTGTTTTGATTACCTGTTGACACCTGACCTACCTCATGACACCTGTGGATCATCAACTGACACCTCTCCTACTTGCTGACACTTAATGACACTCCTTCCAGTCATATATTTATGTGTCAGACCTCTTCCATGCTGTTATCTCTGTGTCTGTCTGTAAACCCTTCCTCTCTCTCTCTCTCTCTCTCTCTCTCTCTCTCTCTCTCTCTCTCTCTCTCTCTCTCTCTCTCTCTCTCTCTCTCTCTCTCTCTCTCTCTCTCTCTCTCTCTCTCTCTCTCTCCAAGTGTAACAATAAACGAGAGATATTAGTCACTTTCGCTGTTGTCTCTGTCATCGGGTCGACATTGAACGCCGAGAATCTATTTAATGCTACAATGCTCCTCCAACAACAATATAAGTGATCAATGACTGGTATTTTCTCTTGTCGCTTCAATGGCGGCGTTCCTGCAGGAGCCCCCAGAGACTCTTGTTCCTACAGGAGCTCCCAGAGACTCTTGTTCCTACAGGAGCTCCCAGAGACTCTTGTTCCTGCAGGAGCCCCCAGAGACTCTTGTTCCTGCAAGACCCCAAAGCCAAAGAACCATAAAGCTCATGACAAACCAACATAGTGTAAGACAAACTCACATAGTGCATAAGATAAACCCACATAATGCACAAGACAAACCCACATAATGCACAAGACAAACCCACATAATGCACAAGACAAACCCACATAATGCACAAGACAAACCCACATAGTGCACAAGACAAAGCAACATACAAGACCAACCAGTATAGAGCACATATGACACGTTAAAGACCTGAGAGTACTCAATAGACCTGACCAGGATTCATCAACCACTTAATGTGTCCACTCACGATACCTTGCGGCTCAGTTTGTCAGTATTAAATAGTTTATGAGCTCTCATACGCTACTGGGTTTTGTATATATATATATATATATATATATATATATATATATATATATATATATATATATATACTGTCTGTCCTCCAAAAACATATTTGTTAATAACAATAACATTGTACTAAAACAAGAACATTACAGCAACGTTGTACCAACACTGCGACAACGTTGTTCCAACATCGCGACAACGTTGTACCAACACTGCGACAACGTTGTTCCAACATCGCGACAACGTTGTACCAACACTGCGACAACGTTGTTCCAACACTGCGACAACGTTGTACCAACACTGTGACAACGTTGTACCAACACTGCGACAAAGTTGTGCCAACACTGTGACAACGTTGTACCAACACTGAGACAAAGTTGTGCCAACACTGTGACAACGTTGTACCAACACTGCGACAAAGTTGTACCAACACTGCGACAAAGTTGTGCCAACACTGTGACAACGTTGTACCAACACTGCGACAACGTTGTTCCAACATCGCGACAACGTTGTACCAACACTGCGACAACGTTGTACCAACACTGCGACAAAGTTGTACCAACACTGTGACAACGTTGTACCAACACTGCGACAAAGTTGTGCCAACACTGTGACAACGTTGTACCAACACTGAGACAAAGTTGTGCCAACACTGTGACAACGTTGTACCAACACTGCGACAAAGTTGTACCAACACTGCGACAAAGTTGTGCCAACACTGTGACAACGTTGTACCAACACTGCGACAACGTTGTACCAACACTGAGACAACGTTGTGCCAACACTGGAACATTGCAACACCGTTGTAGTGACATCACAAGATTGCTACAAGAATGTACCAAGGTTGCAATAAGGTTATGGTTGTGCTCCCACAACACGAAGTGTGACCAAAATGTATGCACCATCTGACCTTAACTTAAGACGGGGGAGGGGAATTTTCCCACAATTTTTGCTTTGGAACCTAAATTATGTGAATATTTCCCTATTACGTTCACTGCTGAGGACACACTGCGTAGAGGGCTGTATACTCCGTTGAGCAGAGTAGGGTCACTCGTGTCGACCAGGGGCCAGATTCACGAAGCAAGCAGTTACGCAAGCACTTACGAACGTGTACATCTTTGCTCAATCTTTGGCGGCTTTGTTGACAATTATTAAACAGTTAATGAGCTCCGAAGCACCAGGAGGCTGTTTATAACAATAACAACAACTGATTGGGGTGTTTTCATGCTTGTAAACTGTTTATTAAATGTAACCAAAGCCGTCAAAGATTGAGGAAAGATATACAGGTTCGTAAGTACTTGCGTAGCTGCTTCGTGAATCTGCCCCTGCCCTCTCATCTAATACTCATCATACGTTATGGAATTGACCAATCCGTTGAAAATGTGACATATTAATGCAAATTAAAGCACCGTATTATTATTGACGTCTCCCGTGCGTAGGCCTTCGATATGTTAGAGGGGTTGCTTGGGTTCGTACATTTCTGATTAAACAAAACCGGTTGCATTTTTTTACGGAGTTTAAGAATCGTAAGAACTGACTGGGTACAGTACCAAAGGGGAGAATATCTCCTGGTCGTAGTGCTGCAATAATAACACGAAGACCCAGCATAAGGTGGTTGTATGGGAGCACATTACCCCGGCCTGGAGCGGCAGGTTGGTGGCCTGCGGTCAGAAGGCTGGTGGTGCTTCAGTATTCATGAAGACAGCGGAGGGGGAGGTCGGCGTGAGGGAGCTCCTGCTTCATCAGCCTCCAGTGCCTTCACTCCTCTACACGTTAAGGTGTCAAAACTACAGGACCTGGGGCCAGATTCACGAAAGCACTTACGAACCTGTACATCTTTTCTCAATCTTTGGCGGCTTTGTTTCCAATTATTAAACAGTTAATGAGCTCCGAAGCACCAGGAGGCTGTTTATAACAATAACAAGAGTTGAAGTGGGAAGTTTTCATGCTTGTAAACTGTTTAATAAATGTAACCAAAGCCGTCAAAGATTGAGGAAAGATGTACACGCTCGTAAGTGCTTGCGTAAGTGCTTTCATGAATCTGCCCCTTTGTTGACAAGTCATTCCAAGCCTTAAAGATCTTCTAAAACTGTGTTGTGGGACAGTCTCCCACAGTACTCACCATGATGGGTCTCCCACAGTACTCACCATGATGACAGTCTCCCACAACACAACGGAAACCCAGGAGGAAGGGGTTGACCATGCACCTGCTCAACACGACTAACCCGTGCTCCTAATAGAGCCTCACATTTCGACGTATACTCTACCTAAAGCCAAAAATCGTCCTACTAGAAAACAGAAGCGGCTCGCGAAATTAACATACTCTCCCGTTTTCTGTTTTGGGTCCTCTGGTAGGTTAGGATAAAGGCACTTGAGTACGACAGTTTCTTGACGTTGGGAAATCTTAGGAGGACGAGCTGGGGTTAATAGACACATAGAGAAGACAGAACTTCGGTTTCAACCCTTTTACCCTATCGTAGCTCAGTCGATTAAGTCAGTGTCTGGGATGCTCCCGGACGCAGGTTCGAATCCTCGTCACGGCCCTTGTGGATTTGTACATAGAGAAGACCCTCCCAGCACACAAGGGCCTCCAGTCAGTATTCCCCTACACGCAGACGAGGAGTCACAATAACGATGGCATGAAGTATGTTGACCAGACCACACACTAGAAAGTGAAGGGACGACGACGACGTTTCGGTCCGTCCTGGACCATTCTCAAGTCGATTCCCCAACTCCTCGTGTCCTCCCAACCATGCAGCTGTTGCTACCATGTCACACAATCCTTTTAGAACAGGGCAAATTACCGAGCAAGAAATCCTACAGGAATTTCATATTATCTTGCAAATCTTCCTTGAAGGGTTCAGGGGTCGGCCCTTATGGAATGCCTAATTTATAAAAGATTATAAAATCTTGTCTTTTGTAGCGTTGGTGAGGTAATTTCTTGCTTGAGATAGTAAGTAATTATGAAAAGAAGGCACCAAGCCGGGAAGGCTATGTAGCACTTGCCTGAGATAATGTTCTAATATTCTTGGTGAACAGTGAACATTTTAACAATGAACAAAAAAGGTTAGTGCATCATGTTCACATTTATAACCAAACTCGGTGTTCAGGGGTAACATTAGCTGGTCAGTAGTGGATGTGAACCAAGCCACCATTTTCCTGCCATATTTCATTAATTCATCGTGTAGTCAACCTCTTAATTGGACTGGTCGGCACAGCGACAGCCTCGCTACTTCCTGGGTCGTTGTCTGAGTTCCCGACGGTCCAAGGGCACTATTCCTTCACTCTGTCCAATCCCAGCTCCTTGTCCTCGTATCCCTTCAAAAGTGTGTACAGTATACAGTCATACCGCGGAGCCTGTCGGCCGAGCGGACAGCACGCTGGACTTGTGATCATGTGGTCCTGGGTTCGATCCCGGGCGCCGGCGAGAAACAATGGGCAGAGTTTCTTTCACCCTATGCCCCTGTTACCTAGCAGTAAAATAGGTACCTGGGTGTTAGTCAGCTGCCACGGGACTGCTTCCTGGGGGTGGAGGCCTGGTCGAGGACCGGGCCGCGGGGACACTAAAAAGCCCCGAAATCATCTCAAGATAATCCTCAAGATAAGAAGATACTGGCTTAAGAGTACTGTCTCCTCATAATTCCTATTACCTCATCATGTGGCTCTTTTAGCACCCTCATACTTCATACCTCTCCCACTCACTTCGTTATGTGGCAGAGTTGACTGTTTTATCCGCAGTCATAAACACAACAGTATTGAGAACAGTACGACAGACAGTTCTCAATACTCGCTAGAGGGTCTCAGGAATTGGTCCCTTCACCAAGCGTGACGTTCCCGCCAAACTTGAAATTGAAACTGAAAATTGAAATAAGTTTATTGAGGTAAAATACACACAAAGGGATGAGGTAGCTCAAGCTATTCTCACCTCGTTCAGTACATCGTGTTAATACATACATAGACACACATCACAAACAATAAACATATTACCGAACATTCTGAGAACCCGCGAAACTGCTCCTGTACCCAAGTAGTGACCCAACCCGCCTTATATTACGTAATTCGTGTAGCTACGCGAACGATCGTACAAATATCGACGTGATGGACAAACAGTCAAATTTGGTACGTTTCACTCTAAAAGAGTACGAAATAATAATGCTAAAACCCAAGCGTAAATATTCCTCGGCTTGTTGACCAGACCACACACTAGAAATTGAAGGGACGACGACGTTTCGGTCCGTCCTGGACCATTCTGAAGTTGATTGTTACTTCAGCCACGTTATTGTGACTCATCGCCTGATGATTGATGAAGATTAAGCCACCCAAAAGGTGGCACGGGCATGAATAGCCCGTAAGTGGTGGCCCTTTTAAGCCATTACCAGTATCAAGAGCTGATACTGGAGATCTGTGGAGGTGCGACTGCACCCTGCGTGACGGGAGATGTCTCCCGGACCAAATGGTGACCAGGTCTGATACCGGTGGATAAGGTGCTCATCGCCTGCATTCCTCGGCTTATTATAGCACTAGTGTAGTATAGCAGTCAGGGGGGGGGGGCCTGACAGCTGAGGGGACAGCGCTTCGGATTCGTATTTCTGAGGTTCTGGGTTCGATCCCTGGTGGAGGCGGAAACAAATGGGCAGAGTTTCTTTCACCCTGATGCCTCTGTTACCTAGCAGTAAATAGGTACCTGGGAGTTAGACAGCTGCTACGGGCTGCTTCCTGAGGGGTGTGTAACAAAAAAGGAGTCCTAGTCGAGGACCGGGGACGCTAAGCACCGAAATCATTTCAAGATAACCAAAATGACACACAGATGTACTATATTAGGTGTGAATTAGGCCTAGGATTTCCAGTACAATAACAACAAACCTGGAATGAACGATATGGAAGGAAATGCAGAACAGACCCGGTTAACAGTAGAGGCGCCATAGGCACAACCAGAGAATGCAGTATGAACATTAGTGGTCCACGGACATTCAATACCTCCCAGCAGACATATGAAATATTGCCAGCTACACAAAATTAGAGGTGTTGAAGAGAAAATTAGACACTTTCCTCCAATAAGTGCCGGACCAACCGGGTTGTAGTGGATGTGTGGAAGTGCGGGCTGCTTCGAGATTTTCCCAGGGGAATTTATTGTCACATAATTACCCCTCATTATTCAGGTAATTGGCTTTTCCTAAAGCAGTCATTGATAACTCTAAGATCCATTTAGGAGTTTATGTAAATTTGTGTGTGTGTATATTGTAAAATAAACTATATAATAATATGTAACACGATAGTCAATGTTCGTACGTTTGTGGCATTTCTGCACCAACCCCTTGTGTTGACACAGTGTTTCTGCACCAACCCCTCGTGTTGACACAGTGTTTCTGCACCAACCCCTTGTGTTGACACAGTGTTTCTGCACCAACCCCTTGTGTTGACACAGTGTTTCTGCACCAACCCCTCGTGTTGACACAGTGTTTCTGCACCAACCCCTCGTGTTGACACAGTGTTTCTGCACCAACCCCTTGTGTTGACACAGTGTTTCTGCACCAACCCCTTGTGGTGACACAGTGTTTCTGCACCAACCCCTTGTGTTGACACAGTGTTTCTGCACCAACCCCTCGTGTTGACACAGTGTTTCTGCACCAACCCCTTGTGTTGACACAGTGTTTCTGCACCAACCCCTCGTGTTGACACAGTGTTTCTGCACCAACCCCTTGTGTTGACACAGTGTTTCTGCACCAACCCCTTGTGTTGACACAGTGTTTCTGCACCAACCCCTTGTGTTGACACAGTGTTTCTGCACCAACCCCTCGTGTTGACACAGTGTTTCTGCACCAACCCCTTGTGTTGACACAGTGTTTCTGCACCAACCCCTTGTGTTGACACAGTGTTTCTGCATCAACCCCTTGTGTTGACACAGTGTTTCTGCACCAACCCCTTGTGTTGACACAGTGTTTCTGCACCAACCCCTTGTGTTGACACAGTGTTTCTGCACCAACCCCTTGTGTTGACACAGTGTTTCTGCACCAACCCCTTGTGTTGACACAGTGTTTCTGCACCAACCCCTTGTGTTGACACAGTGTTTCTACACCAACCCCTTGTGGTGACACAGTGTTTCTGCACCAACCCCTTGTGTTGACACAGTGTTTCTGCACCAACCCCTTGTGTTGACACAGTGTTTCTGCACCAACCCCTTGTGTTGACAGTGTTTCTGCACCAACCCCTTGTGTTGACACAGTGTTTCTGCACCAACCCCTTGTGTTGACACAGTGTTTCTGCACCAACCCCTTGTGTTGACAGTGTTTCTGCACCAACCCCTTGTGTTGACACAGTGTTTCTGCACCAACCCCTTGTGTTGACACAGTGTTTCTACACCAACCCCTTGTGTTGACACAGTGTTTCTGCACCAACCCCTTGTGTTGACACAGTGTTTCTGCACCAACCCCTTGTGTTGACACAGTGTTTCTGCACCAACCCCTTGTGTTGACACAGTGTTTCTGCACCAACCCCTTGTGTTGACACAGTGTTTCTGCACCAACCCCTTGTGTTGACAGTGTTTCTGCACCAACCCCTTGTGTTGACACAGTGTTTCTGCACCAACCCCTTGTGTTGACACAGTGTTTCTGCACCAACCCCTTGTGTTGACACAGTGTTTCTGCACCAACCCCTTGTGTTGACACAGTGTTTCTGCACCAACCCCTTGTGTTGACACAGTGTTTCTACACCAACCCCTTGTGGTGACACAGTGTTTCTGCACCAACCCCTTGTGTTGACACAGTGTTTCTGCACCAACCCCTTGTGTTGACACAGTGTTTCTGCACCAACCCCTTGTGTTGACACAGTGTTTCTGCACCAACCCCTTGTGGTGACACAGTGTTTCTACACCAACCCCTTGTGTTGACACAGTGTTTCTGCACCAACCCCTTGTGTTGACACAGTGTTTCTACACCAACCCCTTGTGGTGACACAGTGTTTCTACACCAACCCCTTGTGTTGACACAGTGTTTCTGCACCAACCCCTTGTGTTGACACAGTGTATCTGCACCAACCCCTTGTGTTGACACAGTGTTTCTACACCAACCCCTTGTGGTGACACAGTGTTTCTGCACCAACCCCTTGTGTTGACACAGTGTTTCTACACCAACCCCTTGTGGTGACACAGTGTTTCTACACCAACCCCTTGTGGTGACACAGTGTTTCTACACCAACCCCTTGTGGTGACACAGTGTTTCTGCACCAACCCCTTGTGTTGACACAGTGTTTCTGCACCAACCCCTTGTGTTGACACAGTGTTTCTACACCAACCCCTTGTGGTGACACAGTGTTTCTACACCAACCCCTTGTGGTGACACAGTGTTTCTACACCAACCCCTTGTGGTGACACAGTGTTTCTGCACCAACCCCTTGTGTTGACACAGTGTTTCTGCACCAACCCCTTGTGTTGACACAGTGTTTCTACACCAACCCCTTGTGTTGACACAGTGTTTCTATACCAACCCCTTGTGGTGACACAGTGTTTCTGCACCAACCCCTTGTGTTGACACAGTGTTTCTACACCAACCCCTTGTGGTGACACAGTGTTTCTGCACCAACCCCTTGTGTTGACACAGTGTTTCTGCACCAACCCCTTGTGTTGACACAGTGTTTCTGCACCAACCCCTTGTGGTGACACAGTGTTTCTACACCAACCCCTTGTGGTGACACAGTGTTTCTACACCAACCCCTTGTGTTGACACATTGTTTACCAACCAGCAGGGCAGTTCTACCACCGCGCCCCAGGCCCTCCAGGAGGCAAGCTTTGTCTAAGTCTGGCCGAAGCGAGCAGGTTTAGTCCGTCAGCTCAGACGTTGTGTTGGGGTAACATCTGTAACTCTTGGTGGGTAACATCTGTAACTCTTGGTGGGTAACATCTGTAACTCTTGGTGGGTAACATCTGTAACTCTTGGTGGGTAACATCTGTAACTCTTGGTGGTGTGCCACGGCAGCTCATTAAGAGTTGTGGTGCTAAGTGTAGTATCTTGTAGCACCTTACTTTTATACCTTCTTGTGAGGTTATTGAGTTGAAATTAGTGTTCATGCTTTGTATTATAATTTTTGCCGCGTGAATTACATGTACAAAGATTGTTGTACTGCAGGCGTTAAAGTAACTATCATTTTATTTCATTAAATTTAACCTGAAATTTAATCCATCAGTTGGGTATAAAAGCAATACCTCACTTGATATATATATATATATATATATATATATATATATATATATATATATATATATATATATATATATATATATATATATATATATATATATATATATATATATGCGAACAAGCCTGAATGGTCCCCAGGGTGAGTTTTCAGTTGCATATTGTCCTGGGGACCATTCAGGCTTGTTCGCATTTGTGTTCCTCACGTGTGCCCCAAAGAATGAGGTGATTTGGTAAAATGCTATGCCCAAGATTACTATCCGAGTGCCGGCGGTGGGGTGGTTCAAATAGCCTCGGCTATCACCTCATTATGTCCGGTCGTGATCGTCAAGTGGATTAAGGCGTCTTGTACATACCAGTTGCGTTGCTTCTGGGAGTATGGGTTCGAGTCACTTCTGGGGTGTGAGTTTTCAGTTATATATATATATATATATATATATATATATATATATATATATATATATATATATATATATATATATATATATATATATATATATATATATATATATATATATATATACCCGGGAATAACACCCCGAAGAATCTCTACTATTTGGAATCCTTTGGAAAGGAAAGCGAACTCAAGGCTGCTCTAAAATCGATGGTTGAATGTTGGCTTGAGTTGAGTGTGTTTACATTAGAGACAACGGGGAGAAGCGGCTGCCTTTGTGTGCCGGGAGGGAAGCCGTGTTGACACAGCACCTCGGTCATGAAGGTCCATTGTGTTGTGGCCAGACCTCCGAGTGTCTTTTCAGCGACAGCATCTTTGGGAGTTCTTAGGAGCAGGAGATGGCGCGGTAAACTGTAGCGGTGATGGGGGGTCAAGTGTAGGGGTTCCTGAGTGTAGCGGTGATGGGGGGTCAAGTGTAGGGGTTCCTGAGTGTAGCGGTGATGGGGGGTCAAGTGTAGGGGTTCCTGAGTGTAGCGGTGATGGGGGTCAAGTGTAGGGGTTCCTTAGTGTAGCGGTGATGGGGGGTCAAGTGTAGGGGTTCCTGAGTGTAGCGGTGATGGGGGGTCAAGTGTAGGGGTCCCTTAGTGTAGCGGTGATGGGGGGTCAAGTGTAGGGGTTCCTGAGTGTAGCGGTGATGGGGGGTCAAGTGTAGGGGTTCCTGAGTGTAGCGGTGATGGGGGGTCAAGTGTAGGGGTTCCTGAGTGTAGCGGTGATGGGGTCAAGTGTAGGGGTTCCTGAGTGTAGCGGTGATGCGGGGTCAAGTGTAGGGGTCCCTTAGTGTAGCGGTGATGGGGGGTCAAGTGTAGGGGTTCCTGAGTGTAGCGGTGATGGGGGGTCAAGTGTAGGGGTTCCTGAGTGTAGCGGTGATGGGGGGTCAAGTGTAGGGGTTCCTGAGTGTAGCGGTGATGGGGGGTCAAGTGTAGGGGTTCCTGAGTGTAGCGGTGATGGGGGGTCAAGTGTAGGGGTTCCTGAGTGTAGCGGTGATGGGGTCAAGTGTAGGGGTTCCTGAGTGTAGCGGTGATGGGGGGTCAAGTGTAGGGGTCCCTTAGTGTAGCGGTGATGGGGGGTCAAGTGTAGGGGTTCCTGAGTGTAGCGGTGATGGGGGGTCAAGTGTAGGGGTTCCTGAGTGTAGCGGTGATGGGGGTCAAGTGTAGCGGTGATGGGGGGTCAAGTGTAGGGGTTCCTGAGTGTAGCGGTGATGGGGGTCAAGTGTAGCGGTGATGGGGGGTCAAGTGTAGGGGTTCCTGAGTGTAGCGGTGATGGGGGTCAAGTGTAGCGGTGATGGGGGGTCAAGTGTAGGGGTTCCTGAGTGTAGCGGTGATGGGGGTCAAGTGTAGCAGTCCACGATCACAGTGACTCACAGTGGTCGTGGGGTTGCCAACATTTTGGTCAACAAGACCATTATATCGTTTGTTAAGGTACAAACTCACGCCACGTTGCACCAGTTGATTGTTGTGTCATGTAAATGGCATGGTCAAGTGTGTGTGTGTGTGTGTGTGTGTGTGTGTGTGTGTGTGTGTGTGTGTGTGTGTGTGTGTGTGTGTGTGTGTGTGTCTTCAGGACACATTTTGGGCCCCGCCTCCCTAACCGTGGGTTGTCTACTGTACACACTCCTTGTACTCACCACCATCACACATGCCCTGACAAACAACGGTAAAATAATAGATAAATACAGCGACAACAGATGATGAGACAATGGCGAGGCGTCACTCATCAACACCAGCCATCTCCCAGAAAACCACCAAGCCCCCAACACAGAGCCCCGACCGTCAGACACACATTGATGATCGGCAATGTTCAGTGGGCTTATTGACCCCCTAGTGAGCTGCTTCATCTCACCCCCTGATATATATATATATTATATATATATTATATATATATTATATATATATATATATATATATATATATATATATATATATATATATATACATATATATATATCTTCTCTGAGTACTCTTTATTTTCTTCTCCAAGGATATGGGTCCCTACACTTGCACCAGAGGTGGTACTCCTTTTAGGTTATATATATATATATATATATATATATATATATATATATATATATATATATATATATATATATATATATATATATATATATATATATATATATATATATATATATATATATATATATTCGGCTGCTCTAAAATTACTGTCTAGGTTACAGATGCAACTGGGAGATTGGTGAACCTTGACAGAGGGAATGCATCTTCTGCCAATCAGAGAAAAGTCACTACTTCACATTCTCCTGGAATGTGAAGCAACTATCGACCTCTAAAAATAGACTTGAGAATGGTCCAGGACGGACCGAAACGTCGTCGTCCCTTCACCTTCTAGTGTGTGGTCTGGCCAACCTACTTCAGCCACGTTATTGTCACTCCTCGTCTGCTCCTCTAAAAAGTTTTAAGAGTCCCTGACTCTTGCAGTAACCGCCCTGAAGCCATCAACACTGCCACTCTTCTGGTCAAAAAAGGTGTCCAGCAGCGGGAGACCCTCATAAATACTGTCAAGCAGTATCCTCCCCCGCGATAGCAGCCTGACGATTTAAATGCGACCTCAGCATACTGTATACATTTACTAAACAAAAAACTACCTCTTACGGGCTACTCATGCCCGTGCCACCTCTTGGGTGGCTTAATCTTGATCAATCAATCAAAACTGCTGCTTGTCCTCTGTCTCTGATGTTGACAAGGGTCAACGAACCGCGTCAGGCCGTAATACAACTGTAAAATTATCTTTCGGGGAGTTAATTTGTGAACTTCCTTCTCAAGTGAAGAAAAACATAAGAAGAATGGAGAAGATTCTTCCCCGAATCTCATCCTTTGTGTCATACTGAATAACATGTTTACAAGAGAGAGAGAGAGAGAGAGAGAGAGAGAGAGAGAGAGAGAGAGAGAGAGAGAGAGAGAGAGAGAGAGAGAGAGAGATAGAGAGATAGAGAGAGAGAGAGAGAGAGAGAGAGAGAGAGAGAGAGAGAGAGAGAGAGAGAGAGAGAGAGAGAGAGAGAGAGAGACAGATAGAGAGATAGAGAGAGAGAGAGAGAGAGAGAGAGAGAGAGAGACAGATAGAGAGACAGATAGAGAGATAGAGAGAGAGAGAGAGAGAGAGAGAGAGAGAGAGAGAGAGAGAGAGAGAGAGAGAGAGAGAGAGAGAGAGAGAGAGAGAGAGAGAGAGAGAGAGAGAGAGAGAGAGAGAGAGAGACACGAACCACCAGGTGGTGGTGTACTATCACCAGGGGAGGCAGATGGGTCGAGGCTGGGGGTCACCAGGTGGCTCCACTAACCGTCCCCTTATCTGGGAGAACATCCACATTTGGTAATTAAATGTAAACATGGTGGCACATGTTTACACTTGAGGCACTGGAGGCGGGAAGGGTCACAGAGCCAGACACAGAGCCACAGCTCCACCTGGGAGTCTGCCACCTCACACCTCCTCTACCTATATTATATAAAACTGTTCACTCTGCCACAACGGGACTTACGGGCTATTCATGCCCGTGCCACCTCTTGGGTGGCTTAATCTTTATCATCATCATCACAACGGGAGACATCTCCCGTCACGCAGGGTGCAGTCGCACCTCCACAGATCTCCAGTATCATCTATTGATACTGGTAATGGCTCAAAAGGGCCACCACTTACGGGCTATTCATGCCCGTGCCACCTTTTGGGTGGCTTAATCTTCATCAATCAATCAATCACTCTGCCACACTTGTCGTCTTCAAGGGTTCATATAATATATAACTGACTACAGGTAATCTTTATACATTTGTTCATAACCTCGAGTGTTAAAGGAATTCTTGGAAATCTCTTTCTAAAATCTTTACAGACTTCTTGGACGATCATTTTTGCTCCAATTTCTCAGTCCAGAGATGTAAAAAAAACGTATCCAAAAAGTTCCAATATTTTCCGCCTATTTTCTTTTTTTTTTATTAATTTTTGTTTCCCGCAATCTTTTCTTATGGATTTGTGAGTATATTCCTAAGTAATATATATTTTCTGGTGTTTTCTTCTATTCAATTTTTAAAGAATTCAAATGAGTATTATATTTCCATATCTTCAATCATGCAATATCATTCAGACGGGTGATGGACTTCACCTGAAGCTTATTGGTTGTTTCATGTGTAACACACACACACACACACACACACACACACACACACACACACACACACACACACACACACACGCGCACACTGGCGGGCGCTGGTGACTGAGTGGACAGCACACTGGATATGTAGTCCTGTGGTCCGGGGATCGATTCCCGGCGCCGGCGGAAACAGATGGGTAGTTTCTTTCACCCTGATTTACCTGTTCACCTAGCAGTAAATAGGTACCTGGGAGTTAGACAGCTACTACGGGCTGCAACTTAGGGATGTGTGTGTAGTCACCTAGTTGTATTCATCTAGTTGTGCTTGCGGGGGTTGAGCTCTGGTTCTTTGGTCCGGCCTCTCAACCGTCAATCAACAAGTGTACAGGTTCCTGAGCCTATTGGGCTTTATCATATCTACACTTGAAGCTGTGTATGGAGTCAGCCTCCACCACATCACTTCCTAAGTATGTGTATGTGTGTGTGTGTGTGTGTGTGTGTGTGTGTGTGTGTGTGTGTGTGTGTGTGTGTGTGTGTGTGTGTGTGTGTGTGTGTGTACTCACCTATATGTACTCACCTATATGTGCTTGCAGGATCGAGCATTGACTCTTGGATCCCGCCTTTCTAGCTATCGGTTGTTTACAGCAATGACTCCTGTCCCATTTCCCTATCATACCTAGTTTTAAAAGTATGAATAGTATTTGCTTCCACAACCTGTTCCCCAAGTGCATTCCATTTTTCTACTACTCTCACGCTAAAAGAAAACTTCCTAACATCTCTGTGACTCATCTGAGTTTCCAGTTTCCACCCATGTCCCCTCGTTCTGTTATTATTACGTGTGAACATTTGATCTATTTCCACTTTGTCAATTCCCCTGAGTATTTTATATGTCCCTATCATATCTCCTCTCTCCCTTCTTTTCTCTAGTGTCGTAAGGTTCAGTTCCTTCAGCCGCTCTTCATATCCCATCCCTCGTAGCTCTGGGACAAGCCTCGTCGCAAACCTCTGAACCTTCTCCAGTTTCTTTATGTGTTTCTTCAGGTGGGGGCTCCATGATGGCGCGGCATACTCTAAGACGGGTCTCACGTAGGCAGTGTAAAGCGCCCTAAAAGCTTCCTCATTTAGGTTTCTGAATGAAGTTCTAATTTTCGCCAGTGTAGAGTACGCTGCTGTCGTTATCCTATTTATATGTGCCTCAGGAGTTAGATTAGGTGTCACATCCACTCCCAGGTCTCTTTCTCGAATCGTTACAGGTAGGCTGTTCCCCTTCATTGTGTACTGTCCCTTTGGTCTCCTGTCACCTGATCCCATTTCCATAACTTTACATTTACTGGTGTTAAACTCCAGTAGCCATTTCTCTGACCATCTCTGCAGCCTGTTTAAGTCCTCTTGGAGGATCCTACAATCCTCGTCTGTCACAACTCTTCTCATTAATTTTGCGTCATCTGCAAACATTGACATGTATGATTCCACTCCTGTAAACATATCATTTACGTAAATTAGAAAGAGGATTGGGCCCAGCACCGATCCTTGAGGTACTCCACTTGTTACTGTTCGCCAGTCCGACTTTTCGCCCCTTACCATTACCCTCTGGCTCCTTCCTGTTAGGTAGTTCTTCACCCATACTAGGGCCTTTCCGCTTACTCCTGCCTGCCTCTCAAGTTTGTATAGCAGTCTCATGTGCGGTACCGTATCAAAGGCCTTTTGGCAGTCAAGAAATATGCAGTCTGCCCAGCCTTCTCTGTCCTGCCTTATCCTTGTTACTTTATCATAGAATTCTAAAAGGTTTGTTAGGCATGATTTCCCTGTCCAGAACCCATGTTGGTGCTTATTTACAAACCCAATGCTCTCCAGGTGCTCAACAAGTCTTAGCCTAATTATTCTTTCAAGTATTTTGCAGGGGATGCTTGTCAGTGATACGGGTCTGTAGTTAAGTGCCTCCTCCCTATCCCCCTTTTTGAAAATCGGTACGACATTTGCCTCCTTCCAGCAACTGGGCAATTCTCCCGACATAAGTGACTCATTGAAGATCATTGCCAGAGGCACGCTGAGAGCCTGCGCTGCCTCTTTAAGTATCCACGGTGATACTTCGTCTGGTCCAACAGCTTTATTTGCATCCAGTGTTGTCAACTGTTTCATTACATCCTCTGCTGTCACCTCTATATCTGATAGTCTTTCATCTTGGGTAATCTCTTCTAACAATGGGAGCTGCTCAGGCTCGGTAGTGAACACTCCATGGAATTTTGCATTCAGTACCTCGCAGATTTCCTTGTCGCTTTCTGTATATGCCCCTTCTGTTTTCCTCAGTCTTGTCACTTGGTCATTTACCGACATCTTCCTTCTTATATGGCTATGTAGTAATTTTGGTTGCTTTTTCGCTTTGACTGCAATATCGTTCTCATAATTTCTTTCCGACACTCGTCTTATGTTAATGTAATCATTCCTAGCTCTGTTACATCTAATCCTGTTGTCCTCTGTCCT
>NC_091150.1:31115782-31163282 GCF_040958095.1 Procambarus clarkii | reverse complement strand
CTCATCCATGTCTCTCTCATCCAGGTCTCTCTCATCCATGTCTCTCTCATCCATGTCTCTCTCATCCATGTCTCTCTCATCCAGGTCTCTCTCATCCATGTCTCTCTCATCCATGTCTCTCTCATCCATGTCTCTCTCATCCAGGTCTCTCTCATCCATGTCTCTCTCATCCCTGTCTCTCTCATCCATGTCTCTCTCATCCATGTCTCTCTCATCCATGTCTCTCTCATCCATGTCTCTCTCATCCAGGTCTCTCTCATCCATGTCTCTCTCATCCATGTCTCTCTCATCCAGGTCTCTCTCATCCATGTCTCTCTCATCCATGTCTCTCTCATCCATGTCTCTCTCATCCATGTCTCTCTCATCCAGGTCTCTCTCATCCATGTCTCTCTCATCCAGGTCTCTCTCATCCATGTCTCTCTCATCCATGTCTCTCTCATCCAGGTCTCTCTCATCCATGTCTCTCTCATCCATGTCTCTCTCATCCATGTCTCTCTCATCCAGGTCTCTCTCATCCATGTCTCTCTCATCCATGTCTCTCTCATCCATGTCTCTCTCATCCAGGTCTCTCTCATCCATGTCTCTCTCATCCCTGTCTCTCTCATCCATGTCTCTCTCATCCATGTCTCTCTCATCCATGTCTCTCTCATCCATGTCTCTCTCATCCAGGTCTCTCTCATCCATGTCTCTCTCATCCATGTCTCTCTCATCCAGGTCTCTCTCATCCATGTCTCTCTCATCCATGTCTCTCTCATCCATGTCTCTCTCATCCATGTCTCTCTCATCCATGTCTCTCTCATCCATGTCTCTCTCATCCAGGTCTCTCTCATCTTGTGCCTCTTCACAATAAAAAAATAAAAAGATTTTTGTATACTTTGTCGTTACCTCTAAGAAGTTTATATATCGCAATCATTTCCAGTCTATCCATCCTCTTGGACAGCGTGGTGAGGTTCCCTCAGGTTCCTCTCAGCCTGTTCTTGTTGCCCAATCACCTAAGTCCGCGTTGCTGATAATGTGTGCTTCCGGTGGCCGGCTGGGAGAGGGGGGCGGGGATCATTTCTATTTATAGATTTCTTGCTTTTTTATTTTCTGACTGAAGTAATTACCATCTCACCATCTTATAATCACCCTGAGGAATCTTATCACGTTGCACTTGCTTGGATTAAACTCAAATGGGCATTTCGTAGACTATTTTTTTTTCTAGGATGTTCAGATCCGTGTAGAACATCCTGTATTGGTCTTCCATGTTGACTCCTGCGTCAGTGTTGCAGCATGTGTCATCATGACCTGGAGGAGTATACTGTTTGTTTCCTGTTGGAGAGGTGAGAGAGAGAGAGAGAGAGAGAGAGAGAGTGAGAGTGACAGACAGACAGATAGACAGGCAGACAGACAGATGTTAGTGCACGTCAGTTCAAGTCTAAAAGGTGATATATATATATATATATATATATATATATATATATATATATATATATATATATATATGTGTGTGTGTGTGTGTGTGTGTGTGTACCAAGCCCACACAGAACATCCTGACGACACTGGTCCACAACGAGGAGAGAATGTTCAGGCCAGGGTACGAACCCAGTTCAACTTTCTTCGTCCCCAGGAGTGCCCCAGGTGTGCCCCCAGGTGTGGACGGGCACGGCAGCACAATAGGGAGAGTTCCCTCCCCCTCTAAGGTACTCTGAATTAAGACCAGTTTCTTATTCACTTTGTCTTTTTTCTCCAACCCAAGCCCCAATACTTTGGGTCGGAAGACGGCCTCCAGTCAAGCCACATTGAGGCCCCCGAGCGTTGAGGTACACTGTCGGTGGAGTAGAGTGGAGTAGAGTGGAGTAGAGTGGAGTAGAGTAGAGCAAGGCGTGTAGGTGATGTTGGTGGCTGAGACCAGTTGGGGGTGACTTTGAACCACCTCCCACTCAGACCTCCCACTCAGATCTCCCACTCACACTTACCATTCACTCTACCCACTCATCCTTCCTCCCCCGCCCCCACACTCCAGGTGATATTAATCGCATGAGTAATGATCAATCTCACCAGCAATTGGACGATGATTAATTAACGTGTTTTTCAGAGACGAGAGAAAACAGGATTAAAATCATTTTTTACTTTTTTTACAATCAGCCATAGTGTCATCAGGGGAATTTTGTTATTAGTTTTAATTCATCAACACCAAAAGTGCTGTTTGGCTATATGTTTAGTAATTAGCTTAGTTAACTAGCGCAATTATGTTTACTTAATCAGTTAACTTAACTATCGACCAATTACCTCAACTGTAGCGAAACAGCTCGAATCCATAACTGCAAAAGCAATTTCGTTTACATCTTAAAAAGCATAGATTAAAAACAAAAGACTCACGTCATAGTTTTATTAAAGAAAAAGCCGGTCGTGTTTAGATATTTTGCTCTCATTCTTTTCCGGTATATTTGAGAAGTTGATGTTTGACAACAGTACTATTCTGTGTATGTCACTTTAACCCGGCCATTGATGCTGCGGCCCCACGACACGTTAGAATGGTGGAGACATGTGGTGTTAGGACGGCTGTCTATCATGGTCATGTTACAGGAAGCAGAAGGAAGACATCAATGGGGTGCTTAGAGTGGGGAAGACATTGCAAGTAGAGTGTCTCAAGGCTCTGTCCTGGGACCGATATATATATATATATATATATATATATATATATATATATATATATATATATATATATATATATATATATATATATATATATATATATTTACGATTCAGAGAGGAGAATGCCTGTTGCGTCTTGGGCACTGGTCCAACTTCAGAGGAATTCGAAGAAGTGTTTGACTTGCAACAATGACCGAACCCGTCTGTGACATTTATCAATGTTTCCCATTGTTGTGTTTTTCAAGAGATCCTTAACCTTTAAGCACTTTTTGTATCAACCAATGTATATCTTGTAACCATTAAATACATAATACAGCACAAAAAAACACAAAAGTAAGGGGGGGGGGGGTAGGAGAAAAGCACACAAACTGTATTGGAGGGGACCTAAACATTCCTTCTAATGCGTTATGTGTGGTTTCCTCCGAGGCTATGGGTCCCCCTTCTTCCAGCCAGAGGTGGTACCCCCCCCCCCCTTTTTGAATAGTATATATGTCGTACCTAGTAGCCAGAACGCACTTCTCGGCCTACTATGCAAGGCCCGATTTGGCTAATGGGCCGAGTGATTTTCTCTATTTAAAAAAAAACCTCGGGGTATTGAGAGGCGCTATCTTAAGTCGGATACTGGCAAAAGGGTATATCAGGTCTTGAGTTCCTCGATGGGGCCCAGGCACAGTGACACACACATACACAACCACCGGGGGCTGGTGGGTGAGTGGACAACACGCTGTACACACAATCCTGTGGTCCGGGGTTCGATTCCTGGCGCCAGCGAGAAACAATGGGCAGAGTTCTCTCTCTCTCTCTCTCTCTCTCTCTCTCTCTCTCTCTCTCTCTCTCTCTCTCTCTCTCTCTCTCTCTCTCTCTCTCTCTCTCTCCCTAGTTTCATATATTCAATCATAAACTCGCGGTAAGAAATAGTGTAGACGCATCCATTAAACTTTCACTGGAAAGAAACATAAGGGCTCAGACTAGCTGACCGTGGGTGTCAGTACCCTAGTGGTCGTCGTCCCCCGCCAGTCAACTCTAAACCTCTAATTTTATCTGTATCCACTTTCTCTACCCAACCAATTCACACATAAACTACGTAGGCTCTATACTACTACTTATCAACAAATATTCACTTAACTCACTACACTGGAGTGGGCGATGACGTGTCTATAGGCATATAAGTATGTGGTAAGTACTAGGCTTCACTTGTCATTATTTACTGGAATTATTTCAATGTTTCAATGTGTAAATTATGCATATTTTTTTACATTAAGTAGACACACACACACACACACACACACACACACACACACACACACACACACACACACACACACACACACACACACACACACACACACCTTGTACACTTGTCTCTGAATCTTGTACACCACATATGTAAGACCAATCCTGGAGTATGCGGCCCCAGCATGGAGCCCGTACCTTGTCAAGCACAAGACGAAGCTGGAAAAAGTCCAAAGGTATGCTACTAGACTAGTCCCAGAACTAAGAGGCATGAGTTATGAGGAAAGGCTGCGGGAAATGCACCTCACGACACTGGAAGACAGAAGAGTAAGGGGGGACATGATCACAACCTACAAAATCCTCAGGGGAATCGACCGGGTAAACAAGGATGAACTTTTCAACACTGGTGGGACGCGAACAAGGGGACACAGGTGGAAGCTGAGTACCCAAATGAGCCACAGAGACGTTAGAAAGAACTTTTTCAGTGTCAGAGTAGTTAGCAAATGGAATGCATTAGGAAGTGATGTGGTGGAGGCTGACTCCATTCACAGTTTCAAATGTAGATATGATAGAGCCCAATAGGCTCAGGAATCTGTACACCAGTTGATTGACGGTTGAGAGGCGGGACCAAAGAGCCAGAGCTCAACCCCCGCAAGCACAATTAGGTGAGTACAATTAGGTGAGTACACACACACACACACACACACACACACACACACACACACACACACTTGATCAAAATAAATCCCTTTAAAAACATTATCAGAGTGGTAGACGGCCCCATGATAGCCGCCCGCTGCAGTGAAAGTCATCTCAGTGTCGGGGGAAACTGGCCACTATTATACATACACACACGGCACATTTTCCTCTACGAACACGCACTCCCCCCGTCGGCTCTAACCTCCGCCAAAGTGGCCCTTATGGCCATCGACACAAGGGCGAGTCAGCGCTGAAGGTCGGTGAGTGCGGGGGGGCTGCTGCTCCGTTATCCCACAAACACCTCCCGGATCTCTGGGGAACACTTCGTCCCCGGGGGTGTTGAGTCCCCCGGAAGCCTCTACTCGCTGGTCTCTTCCTTGTTGGTAAACACAGCGGTGAAGTGTGTGTGTGTGTGTGTGTGTGTGTGTGTGTGTGTGTGTGTGTGTGTGTGTGTGTGTTAGTGTGCGTGTGTGTGTGCACTGCCACAGCCACGCTGCTAGCCAGGGGCCAGATTCACGAAAGCACTTACGCAAACACTTACGAACCTGTACATCTTTTCTCAATCTTTGGCGGCTTTGTTTACAATTATTAAACAGTTAATGAGCTCCGAAGCACCAGGAGGCTGTTTATAACAATAATAACAGTTGATTGGCAAGTTTTCATACTTGTAAACTGTTTAATAAATCTAACCAAAGCCGTCAAAGATTGTGGAAAGATGTACACGTTCGTAAGTGCTTGCGTAAGTGCTTTCGTGAATCTGGCCCCAGGGTACTCGCTAGACTCCTCGCTAGCGTGTACATGATCAGGGCCACGCTGCTAGCTAGACTCCTCGCTACTCACACTACTGGCAAATTCAGAACAAAAAATTATTGCCACAACTAGGTGAGTACTGAGAAAAATATTACCCAAGGAACTAGAGGGAATTATCTGAACCTACAATTACCACCACTATGATAATCTCAGGCGAAGGGATTAATATCAATACATAGAATATTTGTTGAGGGGATTAGTGATGTTGATTGGGGATTAATCACGATAATAAAAGGAGGGAGGGGGAATGTTGATAATATTTTTGAAGGGGCTACAACAGGTACAGGTGAAGAGGAGGGGTGTATTACAGTGTCGGGTGCTGCCTGTTCTCTTCACCACGTACACCGGTCTCTCAAGGAAGGGAACTATCAGGAGAAAGCGCCAAGCCATTACGACTCTTATATAGCACTGGGAAGGGAGTCAAGATAAGGATTTGGGATGGGACTGGGAGGAAGGAAGGAATGGTGCCCATCCACTGGAACGGTCGGGGCATTGAACGCCGACCCGCATGAACCATATACAAAGGGGGGAGAGTTGACGAAATAATAAAGTATACCTTAAAAGGAATACCATCAAGGAGACTAAATAAAGATCCTTTACTAGCAATAGCGTACAATTAACAGATCAACTGCGCCAACACTTCACAAACAGTTCTATTGATCCAACACCTGTAAACCCCAGGCTTTATTACCACACGGATATAGAGACACTCTCAGGAGTCTATATATGGTATACCAGTTGAGTCTCCGTCAACTCTCCCCTTTGTTTACCTCCATTATGGCCGCCTTTGATCCAGGCCAGTTAGTTTGCTGCCCCCCCTACCCCCTCCCCCCTACCCCCTACCCCCCCTAGTGCCACTTACGTAAATCATGCCATTAAGACTGATTAATATCTCTAACAACTCCCCTTGGGGTCATTCACGATCAATATCTGGTTCCCCTTTCCGGCTCCTATTTGATTAATATCTCTGGCCCCCACCGGGTCCTATTTGATTAATATCTCTGGCCCCCACCGGGTCCTATTTGATTAATATCTCTGGCCCCCCACCGGGTCCTATTTAATTAATATCTCTGGCCCCCACCGGGTCCTATTTAATTAATATCTCTGGCCCCCACCGGGTCCTATTTAATTAATATCTCTGGCCCCCACCGGGTCCTATTTGATCAAATGAGTGGACAGGGCCGTGAGTGGAAGTGGTCAAGCACAGTACAGAACACCACGCAACACCTAGACGAGACTGCTCCTTCTGTAATGTTCACCCTAACACAGAAACACGGTATGTCTGACCTGCGCTTGAAACAATTCAGCAACCCTAAGTCTATTATGCTACCCCCGGTAATTGGTTGCAAAAATCTACCACACTGCTCCCGAGTCAGGGGCCAGATTCACGAAAGCACTTACGCAAGCACTTACGAACCTGTACATCTTTTCTCAATCTTTGGCGGCTTTGTTTCCACTTATTAAACAGTTAATGAGCTCCGAAGCACCAGGAGGCTGTTTATAACAATAACAACAGTTGAATGGGAAGTTTTCATGCTTGTAAACTGTTTAATAAATGTAATCAAAGCCGTCAAAGATTGACGAAAGATGTACACGTTCGTAAGTGCTTGCGTAAGTGCTTTCGTGAATCTGGCCCCTGGTCTGTCCAGAAACTAAACTCATCCAATTTAAGAACATCAGTGGAAGCGATTGGGTGTCAACAGGCGCAATATCACGCTTGGCCAATAGGCCTCCTGGCGGATTTCAAATGTATTTTGGGTGTGACAAAGAGCCTAAATACACACACCCTTCCTGGTGGCGGGTCCCGCCTCGACTGGCCGCAGGGCGTTTTGGGACCTCAGGTGGACCCCGTCACGCCATTCCCAGAGATGATTGGATATCTTTATCCTCCCCGGAACCAATCACCGCCCGTCCTGACTCCTCTACCCTCCCCCCTCCCCCCCACGCTGATAATAAGACGCGCGGGACAGGAAAGTCTAATTATAAATCAGCTGACACGACACTCAAATGGAAACGAAAAATGTTAATTAAGAAATGCAATTAGAGATGAGGTAGCATTCCAGGGCGGAGGGGAGGGGGGGGGAAGGGTACGATATTGCTTTTGAGGCTATTAGAGTGTAACAGGAGACTGGGGGCGGGGGGGGGGGGGGGGGCAACCTGCTGTGAGTTATGTCCCCAGGCTTCTAAGTCCCCCCCCCCTGTGTGACCCAACCAGCTTCGTTGGACAGCACCAGAAGTTGGCAATGACAACATAAGACGCTCAGCCATCAGCCGCCTAGTGATTGCAGTGCCTTGCTCACAGACACATGACTCCCTCAGTGCAACCCGTTCTCGCACTTGCTTATAGTCAATATTGGCTTATTTAATAAGTGCATATGTGACATACTAATTGATTGTGAATATTTTAGTTTACCTTGAAAAGCTTCATAGAAAACACCGACCTCACCTAACCTTCTTAGTATGTTAAGATAAGCATCTTATTGCTTCTTATTTACAATTATTACTTAACCTATCAACGGTATAGGTTAAGTAATAATTGTAATTAAGAAGCAATAAGATGCCAACGTGACCTTATCCATTCCCCCAGACTGACTCGCGTTTAGAACGTGTTCCTTCAACACTTTGGACAGGGGGTGAGAGGCGGTCAAGCGAGCACCTGAAGGCTCTGCTACACCTCTACCTTACACGGTAGTTGTTTAGCATTAAATGTAGTTTATTCTTAACGGATACACAAAAATAAACTCGTTAAATAATTGATAGTAAACTCGCCCTTCGGAACACAACGTGAAATAAACGAGTCTTCAGCTGCGGGTTTCACACGAGCTGGTGTAGGATAACAGCTCTTATCTGCTGGGCTCATTATTGTCATCACAACAGTTGCTAATGAACCCTAGACTTTATCACAAAAAATGAGTGAGTGAGTGAGTGTGCGAGTGAGTGAGTGAGTGTGCGAGTGAGTGAGTGAGTGAGTGAGTGAGTGAGTGAGTGAGTGAGTGAGTGAGTGAGTGAGTGAGTGAGTGAGTGAGTGAGTGAGTGAGTGAGTGAGTGAGGGGAAACTAATAATCTCAGGTATATTCTAAAATCAAAAAAATTCCCGCCAATGGTGGGAGAGTGTGTGAGTGACCGTGACCACCTACACCCCCCCCCCCAGCACACACCGGCGACACATACACTCACCGCTGCCAGGCTATACAACCAATACACCTAAATCCACTACAATCCAGATCCAATAAATACAACGACATGACTCTCGATCTCTCTCAGCCCTCCCCCCTATCCCAGGTATGCCCAGGTGGTGAGGGGGGTGTGTGTAGGGGGTGGTGTAGGGGGGTGTAGGGGGGTGTAAGGGTGGGTTATCTTCAGATGATTTCGGGGCTTAGCGTCCCCGCGGCCCGGTCCTCGACCAAGGCCTCCTTTTTGTTACACACCCCCAGGAAGCAGCCCGTAGCAGCTGTCTAACTCCCAGGTACCTATTTACTGCTAGGTGAACAGATGCATCAGGGGTAAAAGAAACTCTACCCATTTGTTTCCGACTCCACTGGGAATCAAACCCGGAACCTCAGGACTACGAATCCGAAGCGCTGTCCACTCAGCTGTCAGGCCCCTCAGGGGTGTAAAGGGACGATCGAAAGAGGAATTTCCTTCAATACTTTCGTATCTAATAATACATCTTCAGAATACTAAATACTAAATACGAAAGTACTTGAGGAAATTCCTGTTTCAACTTTTCCTCCGTGGTCTGACGCCGGGTCTCAGGGTTGTGACCTGTGCATGTCATTAATGTGTCAGCTATGCTGGCCACGCCGAGGCGTTTGGGCACGGTTCCTAAACACCTGATGCACCTGTTCACCCTGGGGAGGGAGCTGTCACATTTTTCATCACGTGTAAATTTTCGTGATTTTCACACACATGATATAGGTGTGTATTTAATACGCCGTATGAAGACCGGCTGCTACTTAATTTAAGTATAAGTGATCGGGGACATTACGTGACAACTTACGAAACCTGTATATCGTTCCTCAGTCATAGCGGCTTGGTCTGTATTAAACAGGTGATACGAGAGTTTGCACACTTCACAACTTCACAAGGATATTATTGTTATAGACAACCTCGAAGTTCATTATAAACGTAAACAAAGGTACAATGATTCAGGAAAGATGTAAAGGTTTCGCTAATAGCCACTTTACTAATGCTCGACGAATCCCAGCTCACATATCTTAAAAAAAAAACATAAAAAAGTGTTAAGTAACTAACTGCTACTTATCACATCAACATAAACATAATAAAACACCATACCCACAGATCAACACCTGATGAATTGTTTCAAGCGCAGGTCAGACACACATATCAATGAATCTGATTGGACAGAAACATGAACAACCTCCTATGGGTCAATCCAAACCCCTTCTCCACTTTATTCTCAACCTTATTTCACCTTAAAACACAAAATAATAATAATCTAATATTCTTGAAATCATTCCAGAATTCTCTTCCAGAATTTCACAATAGATATAAAAGGCCTTTCTTCCCTCGTCCCGGCTGCCCTTGACCTTTCTTTTGAGCTCAAAAGGTGAAGACTTTTATTACCAAATTGTCAATGGACACACGTGTTGACGCCGGCCACAGTCGCCACATTATCCACCTCGTACAAAGTTGAAAATATAATTGTCTCCCCCAAAAAGATAGAAACAAAAATCCCTTGATTACAAGAGAGAACTGATACTGGGGGTATGAACGACCACTGGGAAAGAACGACCACTGGGAAGGAATGACCACTGGGAAAGAACGACCACTGGGAAGGAACGACCACTGGGAAGGAATGACCACTGGGAAGGAAAGACCAGTGGGAAGGAACGACTACCGGGAAGGAATGACCACTGAGAAAGAACGACTACCGGGAAGAAACGACCACTGGGAAGGAACGACCACTGGGCAAGAACGACCACTGGGAAGGAATGACCACTGAGAAAGAACGACTACCGGGAAGGAACGACCGCTGGGCATGAACGACCACTGGGCAAGAACGACCACTTGGTTGAAGGGTTGCCTGCATGTAAGAAGACAATATAAAGAGAGTATTGTAAGACAAAGAACAAGGACCCAGACCTCACAAAGGAGGGTCTTAGTCCGCGACCTTTGAGTCCAGGAGCACAGGGAGCTGTGTCTCACTAAACGACCCGTCACCCCAACGACCCGTCACTCCAACGACCCGTCACACCAACGACCCGTCACCCCAACGACCCGTCACCCCATTAACCCGTCACACCAACGACCCGTCACCCCAACGACCCGTCACCCCATTAACCCGTCACACCAACGACCCGTCACCCCAACGACCCGTCACCCCATTAACCCGTCTCACCAACGACCCGTCACCCCAACGACCCGTCACACCAACGACCCGTCACCCCAACGACCCGTCACACCAACGATTTAATCTATCACGTCAACAATCCATCAACAATCGTCTTACCGATATATTTGCCACTCGAGGGCCTTCAACTCCACCTCAAGTCCCTCCAAAAGCTGTCTCTGACTCGGTTGTTTATTTAATCTGTGTTGGAGCAGCGAGGGACTCACCACAGGAGCAGCGAGACACTCACCACAGGAACAGTGTCACTATATCATCAGTCACTATACAGACTATGTCATCAGTCACTATACTAATGTCACTATAACCTGTTACCTCGGCGGTATATAAGGAATATAAATGACAATTATCCGGCTATTTTTAAGAAGGGCGTTTTGCTGATGCAGTAAACTCATCCGGATGGGCATATCTATGAGAATAACAAACTCCCGTTTCCCAATGCAAATTTCCAAGGGAAAGTTTGAGGGCAATTTTGGCTGAATGAGCGGATGGTTAAGTGAGAATTGTGTAATGGAGGCCAGAGGGGAGATGCACAGCCCAAGCAGGGAGGGGAAGTGACTCTAATGGTGAGTAATGGGTAATGGATGTGAGGGGGCTAGATAGCCTTCCAGCCCACCCTTGCCCACCACACGCTGGCCCACCTCCACCCACCACACGCTGGCCCACCTCCACCCACCACACGCTGGCCCACCTCCACCCACCACACGCTGGCCCACCTCTGAACACCTGAGGCCAAGAGAATGCACCAAACTGCAGGCCAAGTCTCATTAACAAACATCTGCAAGACTGCAAGACATCATCTGCAACAAACATCTCCTGCAAACATATCCAGTGTCTCCAAGAAAGACAAAAGCTAACAAGAACAAGACAAGTTGAACACCTAGAGAGGATCAGATATGTCAACACGCATCAACGTGACTTCACGGAAGGGTAGACATGCCTAGCGAACCTACTAGAGTTCTATGACAAAAATGACAAGACAGAAGGTTGGGCAGGCTCTGTATTTCTCGACTGTTCAAAGACTTTTGTCATAGTTCCGCACAGGAGACTATGTACTCCATAAACTTCAGAAGCTTGCAGGTGTAAGTAGGAGAGGCCTGACATGAGTAAGAGAGTACCTGACAGACAGGAATCAGAGTGTCAGAGTGAGAGGGGGAGGGAGAAGTCAGACTAGCACATAGTAACAAGTGTCTCAGGGATCACTGCTGAGACCCAAACTATTTCTCATCTATGTTAATGACCTAACCACAGGGGGGATAAAACCATCTTCGTCCCTGTATGCCGGCGATGCAAAGTTAACGAGAAGAGTACAGACAGGTGAAGATTGTTAAGATACTCCAAGATTACTTAAACAATTTGGAGAGTTGGTCTAAGAAATGGCTATGGGCCTTCAACACAACCAAATGCAAGGTGATAGAAATAGGAATAGGTCGCGAATAGGCAGCGCCACTCATCCTGTGAGTGGACATACCGCCATAGTGACAGTATTGGGCAGCGTCACTCATCCTGTGAGTGGACACTCCGCCACAAAAGGACGGTATACAATGAAGGGAAGCTACCCCTCTCCCCCCCTTGTATAATACAGTAGCCACTAGCACCAACTACATACACTCGCTGTAGCATCGTACCACCGCCAACACCGAAATGCCAATATATATATTACTTGGGACAACTTACAACTTGATGAAAATGCCATGAGCTCCTTGTCATTAAAAACTAACTACTTTCGCTGCCCCCACCTCTGTAACGAGCCCTAATTAGGGTACATTACTTTTGATTAATTACTCTATGGGCTTATCATCGAGGAAAGATAACAACAAGAGCAGGAACTGACCAACATATCGGTATGATGGGATTGGTCCTCGAATGATAGCCAATGTTCATTAATCGACAATCATTCACTTTTAATTTTTTTTAATTTTGCCCCGAGGGGCGAGTTTATTGGGCAGCGTCACTCATCCTGTGAGTGGACACACCGCCATAGTGACAGTATTGGGCAGCGCCACTCATCCTGTGAGTGGACACACCGCCATAGTGACAGTATTGGGCAGCGTCACTCATCCTGTGAGTGGACACACCGCCATAGTGACAGTATTGGGCAGCGTCACTCATCCTGTGAGTGGACACACCGTCATAGTGACAGTATTGGGCCGCGTCACTCATCCTGTGAGTGGACACACCGCCATAGTGGCAGTATTGGGCAGCGTCACTCATCCTGTGAGTGGACACATCGCCATAGTGACAGTATTGGGCAGCGCCACTCATCCTGTGAGTGGACACACCGCCATAGTGACAGTATTGGGCAGCGCCACTCATCCTGTGAGTGGACACACCGCCATAGTGACAGTATTGGGCAGCGTCACTCATCCTGTGAGTGGACACACCACCATAGTGACAGTATTGGGCAGCGTCACTCATCCTGTGAGTGGACACACCACCATAGTGACAGTATTGGCCAGCGCCACTCATCCTGTGAGTGGACACACCACCATAGTGACAGTATTGGGCAGCGCCACTCATCCTGTGAGTGGACACACCGCCATAGTGACAGTATTGGGCAGCGTCACTCATCCTGTGAGTGGACACACCGCCATAGTGACAGTATTGGGCAGCGCCACTCATCCTGTGAGTGGACATACCGCCATAGTGACAGTATTGGGCAGCGCCACTCATCCTGTGAGTGGACACACCACCATAGTGACAGTATTGGGCAGCGTCACTCATCCTGTGAGTGGACACACTGCCATAGTGACAGTATTGGGCAGCGCCACTCATCCTGTGAGTGGACACAACGCCATAGTGACAGTACTGGGCAGCGCCACTCATCCTGTGAGTGGACACAACGCCATAGTGACAGTACTGGGCAGTGCCACTCATCCTGTGAGTGGACACACCACCATAGTGACAGTATTGGGCAGCGTCACTCATCCTGTGAGTGGACACACCGCCATAGTGACAGTATTGGGCAGCGCCACTCATCCTGTGAGTGGACACACCGCCATAGTGACAGTATTGGCCAGCGCCACTCATCCTGTGAGTGGACACACCACCATAGTGACAGTATTGGGCAGCGTCACTCATCCTGTGAGTGGACACACCGCCATAGTGACAGTATTGGGCAGCGTCACTCATCCTGTGAGTGGACACACCGCCATAGTGACAGTATTGGGCAGCGCCACTCATCCTGTGAGTGGACACACCGCCATAGTGACAGTATTGGCCAGCGCCACTCATCCTGTGAGTGGACACACCACCATAGTGACAGTATTGGGCAGCGTCACTCATCCTGTGAGTGGACACACCGCCATAGTGACAGTATTGGGCAGCGTCACTCATCCTGTGAGTGGACACACCGCCATAGTGACAGTATTGGGCAGCGTCACTCATCCTGTGAGTGGACACACCGCCATAGCAGCATGTACAACACTCCCCAATAGGAAGAAAACCCGCTGGGTTGTTCATCCTGTCACTTGTACCCAGACACAGCTGGGACTTGCTTAACTGTCTCAAGTGACAATCTTCAAGATGTATGAACACAGATGTAGCAGTTATCTCACAAGACACTGAAGTGATCCACCAGGCTCTGTTGGAAGGTCTGAGCCATTGTCATGACAACACACACGCCTTGTATCTCAAACCCTCCAAAATGCATTGACTATTAACTCTACCATTTGACCAGTGCTCCCAGAAACTCCAAGAGAGCCCAGGAGCTAAAAGTGTCGATTCTACAGCACAAATAGGTGAGTACCTATACACCCACACACACCCACACTGCTCCACACCACTACACACACTCACCCCACACTGCTCCGTGGTATCCCCACATACCCACACTGCCCCACACCCACTTGCTATAATCAACGATGCCCGACTCCCACAATGTCCCACACCCACATTCTAACCCACACTTCAACCCTTCCATCCACCCACACCCACCCCCACTTTACCCCACCCCCACACCCTCCCTCACTACCCCACCCCCACACAGCCCCCCCTACACCATTATAATTGGTAACCTGATCAGCCGGCCGTCCTCAACACAGGGTAACACACCTCATAGTGGCACGTCAGTCAATACAACCAGGAAGTATTAGGCTGCCTCACAAGGCGATTACACTCTGGGAGTCTATAGGGAGCCTATGTTGGGGGGTGGGGGAGGGATGAACGCCCCATGTGGGGGGGGGGAGGAGCACCCCATGTGGGGGGGATGAGCACCCCATGTGGGGGGAGGAGGCACCCCCTTAGTAACGATGAGAGGCAGCTGGATAGTTCAGTAATATTTTACGGCTGCTCAAATGCACAAAAAAATTGAAACTCAAAATAACTAAAAAAAAAATATTACAGCTTTCTTCCTTTACTCTGAAGCAGTAAATGGGACTAGGGAACTGTTGTGGCTTGCATCCTGCGAGAGTGCTGTCAGGGCTAACGGTAAGGCCTGAGACCTCTTTTTCCCTTACATTGTGAATAATAACATTTGTTTTACTTGAACTAAATCCATTATATTGTGGATAGGCCTATATGAGGTGGATGAGGAGGTGGATTACCTTTGTGGTGGTCCGGAGAAGATAGGCCTAAATATCGTGCTCTTATCATTAACTACCAGTTGGGTAGTTTATGATGCAATTTGTCACTGATACAGTGTCATGTGTCACTGGTACAGTGTCATCTGTCACTGGTACAGTGTCATCTGTCACTGATACAGTGTCATCTGTCACTGATACAGTGTCATCTGTCACTGATACAGTGTCATCTGTCACTGATACAGTGTCATCTGTCACTGGTAGTGTCATCTGTCACTGGTACAGTGTCATGTGTCACTGATACAGTGTCATCTGTACACTGATACAGTGTCATGTGTCACTGATACAGTGTCATCTGTACACTGATACAGTGTCATCTGTACACTGATACAGTGTCATCTGTACACTGATACAGTGTCATCTGTCACTGATACAGTGACATCTGTCACTGATACAGTGTCATCTGTCACTGATACAGTGTCATCTGTCACTGATACAGTGTCATCTGTCACTGATAGTGTCATCTGTCACTGATACAGTGTCATGTGTCACTGATACAGTGTCATCTGTCACTGATACAGTGTCATGTGTCACTGATACAGTGACATCTGTCACTGATACAGTGTCATGTGTCACTGATACAGTGTCATCTGTCACTGATACAGTGTCATCTGTCACTGATAGTGTCATCTGTCACTGATATAGTGTCATCTGTCACTGATACAGTGTCATCTGTCACTGATAGTGTCATCTGTCACTGATACAGTGTCATCTGTCACTGATAGTGTCATCTGTCACTGATACAGTGTCATGTGTCACTGATACAGTGTCATCTCTATATAATAAACAGTGATGGCGGAAGCGTCCATTTACTCGTCCACAATATCTGCGATTTCCTTCATGTGTCGTGTTGTCGACGGGTGACGGGTGACGGGTGTCTGTCACCCGTCCACCAGCCCCCTGGTGGCGGCCGTCTCGAACGTTCTCACCTCAGTGTTCTTCTTCCCTGTAGCCGCAGGTTCTACAGGAGGACTTTGGGGGGGGGGTGTTAAGTTCTCATTTGTTCTCCCTGTATAGTGCTTGAAGAGCCGCGTGTTCATCGCTGGAGGTTCAAGCGGGCCACCGTAAACATTTCCGTGTGTAGTGTGGAGTCCTTGTTTGTCTCACTTTGGCCTGGTTAACTATTCCCCCTCTTATCTCTGGAACTTCTCCTTGCTCTAATGTGAAGACCTCCTGGATTCAGAAGGTTCCACCAGGATCCTCCTGGTGTGACACCGTGACGTAGCCAGCCACAGGTGTGACACCATGACGTAGCCAGCCACAGGTGTGACACCATGACGTAGCCAGCCACAGGTGTGACACCATGACGTAGCCAGCCACAGGTGTGACACCATGACGTAGCCAGCCACAGGTGTGACACCATGACGTAGCCAGCCACAGGTGTGACACCATGACGTAGCCAGCCACAGGTGTGACACCATGACGTAGCCAGTCACAGGTGTGACATCATGACGTAGCCAGCCACAGGTGTGACACCATGACGTAGCCAGCCACAGGTGTGACACCATGACGTAGCCAGCCACAGGTGTGACACCATGACGTAGCCAGCCACAGGTGTGACATCATGACGTAGCCAGCCACAGGTGTGACACCATGACGTAGCCAGCCACAGGTGTGACATCATGACGTAGCCAGCCACAGGTGTGACACCATGACGTAGCCAGCCACAGGTGTGACACCATGACGTAGCCAGTCACAGGTGTGACACCATGACGTAGCCAGTCACAGGTGTGACACCATGACGTAGCCAGCCACAGGTGTGACACCATGACGTAGCCAGTCACAGGTGTGACACCATGACGTAGCCAGCCACAGGTGTGACACCATGACGTAGCCAGCCACAGGTGTGACACCATGACGTAGCCAGTCACAGGTGTGACACCATGACGTAGCCAGCCACAGGTGTGACACCACCGCCTCATCACGGACGCTGCTACTTTCGATTTCCACCGCCAGGCGGTGTGCGCGTGTCTGAGAGTACAGGTCTTGGCGTTCCACTTTCCCCCCCCCCGGCGCATGCGCACTCCGCGCCCAGACTCGCTCAATGAAACAAGACAAGTACGCAGAGCGCAGGGCGGGAATAATGACGCCATCAGCCGCCATTCACCTGGCCGGAACACGCCTCAATGTTCCTTATTACGCAACTGTTCTCAAGATTGAACCCCCCGCCCCCCCCCCTCCCCGTCTGGGGAGTGTGGGGGGCGGGGGTAGGGGGTGTTTTTAATTTAGTGGAAGGGGGGGGGGGAGGGGGTTATAGAAGTAGTACAGAAGAAGAAAAAAGTTTGGAAACTGAAAATGAAAGTATGATGGCCGTAGTTATGATTGCAGTAGTTATGATTTTATGATTGCAGTAGTTATGATATCAGTGGGGTTATCCACCTTGCCGTGACGGTGAAGGGCTCCCGAGTGCCTCTACTCTAGACACCATGACACAGAGAGTGCATCATGGTGAGATGAGAGAGTGTAGTTATATCTCCTCCACTCTCTCACTCCCTAAACGTACAAACCCCAGCAACCCACCAAACCTATCGAGAAAGATGCATAAAAAAAAAGTAAAAAAAAAAAATGACGGCGCTTTAATTGATACTAATAAGTCGCAATTTTAACGGAAGGGGTCAAGTTCAATCCCCCAACCGTCCAAGTGGTTGGGGCACCATTCCTTCCTTCCGTCCCATCCCAAAATCTTATCCTGACCCGTTTCCCAGTGCTATATAGTCGTAATGGCTTGGCGGTTTCCCCCTGATTGTTCCCTGGCATTACCAGGAGCTGTGCCTGCCGGCTCTTGCAGGTTATTTAATGTGTGGTTTGATCTTTCGTATTCGTGACTCTGACTTCCGCGGTAGTCCGGGGTGACAGATCACTCCCATAGCTGCTTTCTCGCTTTCCACCCAAATATATATATATATATATATATATATATTTATTTATTTATTTAAATTATATATATTTATTTATATATATATATACATATATATATATATATATATATATATATATATATATATATATATATATATATATGTATATATGTATATACCAAGGCCGTTGTCAACAGCAGACTACAAGACATCACCAAGGGAGAGTGGAGGCGACCACCAGAACCTGACCACCTTCCCCCTGGGAAAGAATTAACCAGAAAAAAAGTATAGATTAGCTTAGAATGGTCAAAAGGATGCAAGCGAATAAAATATTAAAGATAAAGCCTCAATGAACACACATAAAATATATGAATATAATATTGTTATAGGACATTGTATATTTATAATGTCTCCCCCTTATAATGCCCCCCTGAGTGCGTTCTCCTTGTTGGAGTCCTTACACTGAAGTGCGTCCCTCACATATATTCCTATAATCATTTACGTATATCATTCATTTACAAATACTCATAATTGGCCTTAACAAACATTTCTAAACATATCTCGGTAAGATTAAGTATCTCTCCTCCTCGTTAGCAAGAGTCAGACCTGAAGATCTGTGACTAAACTTGGTCACATGTCTTCGTTACTTCCCCCCGTTGTTCTATGGGTAGTGGGAGCAAGCAACCATTACCCCAGAGAAAGAGAGAGAAAGAGAGAGAGAGAGAGGGAGGGAGAGAGAGAGAGAGAGAGAGAGAGAGAGAGAGAGAGAGAGAGAGAGAGAGAGAGAGAGAGAGAGAGAGAGAGAGAGAGAGAGAGAGAGAGAGAGAGAGAGAGAGAGAGAGAGAGAGAGAGAGAGGTAAGTTATTCTAAGGGGATTATATAAGTGCACGAGAATGGAGACTTGTATATGCGCTTTCAGGTAATTCCTCCATCAGTTTAAGCTGCTGTAAGCAGTGTGGTGAAGGTGTCACAGCCACACAGAGCGTGACAGGATGTGACAGAGCCACAGAGTGAGTGTCACTTCACTGGGAACCAGCACTAGTGACACTCTTGACAGAGTGCCAAGGTACCCAGCCTCATCTATTGCAAAATCTTCATGATTCCAGCGTCAGTCTCTCTCTCAATCGCATCCTCCAGCATCCTGGTCTCTGGCAGCATCCAGGTATCTGGTCTCCAGCATCCTGATCTCCCAGGGCCTTCACTACCACCAACAAATCTTACCCTCAGATCAATATCCTTAAATTCCCCACCATCCTCATCCCCCCCCCACATCAGCTGTTCCACGCTAATACAACATTTCTACCGTCACGTTCCTCAACACTCCCCCCCCCCCCCACCACTTTCCCAACCACTTGGGCTGGACGGTAGAGCGACGGTCTCGCTTCAAGCAGGTCGGCGTTCAATACCCCGACCGTCCAATTGATTGGGCACCATTCCTTTCCCCCCCGTCCCATCCCAAATCCTTATCCTGACCCGTTCCAAGTGCTATATAGTGGTAATGGCTTGGCGCTTTCTCCTCTTAGTTCCCTTCTCTTCCCCTCCCCCCCCCACCTCTACTACCCTCCCCACCTCTACTACCCCCCCCCTCCTCTCCCCAACCTCAACAACCACCCCCACACTACAACTACCTCAAGTAATAACAGTCCAAGTCAGTCACAAGTATTTCGATATGGGGAGGGGGGAGGGGGTGGTCCCCCCTTGACAGGCCCGTCGTCCTTTGACATCACCTTGACACTCTTGACGGTTGACAATGACGACAGAAGCCGCACTATTTTTAAATGTTGACCCCCAATGCCTAGTTGATTGGGCAGCGACACTTAGCCTGTAAGTGGACACTTAATGGTGGATATTAAGGGTGAAAGCCACCTTAATGGGAGTCTTATATCCTCCTTAATGGTAGAGGGGACGGAGGGAGGGAGAGGGGTAGGGGGGTGGGGGGTAGGGGGGAGATGGTGGACAGGGTCAGTGAAGGTCAGTCAGCTGCCCACCAATGGACGATCGAGACGTTTGGCAACTTCCAATCACTTACCCACGTGTTTCAACTATGGGTGACCAGACTCCACCACTCCCCCCCCAAACCCCCACCCCCCACAACCCCAGCAACCTGTCCAACGACTTGGCTTGGGCTGGACGGTAGAGCGACGGTCTAACTTCATGCAGGGACGGCGTTCAGTCCCCCGACCGTCCAAGTGGTTGGGCACCATTCCTTCCCCCCCCCCCCATCCCATCCCAAATCCTTATCCTGATCCGTTCCCAGTGATATATAGTCGTAATGGCTTGGCGCTTTCCTCCTGATAGTTCCCTCCCCTTCCCCCCACAACCACAACTACGACCCCCCATCACAACCACAACTACCACACCCCCACAACCACAACCAGTCCCTCCGTCACCGCTTAAAGGTCGCCACCTCCAAGCGGTGAGTGGCCCGGCCGGCCCGCGCGGGCAGCAGCTGTCCAAGAGAAACAAATACATTCCAACCGGCCAGCCGGTTAGGGCAAATTAGCATATTTAACATGCAGTTGTTCAGTGGCTGGGCTGGAAGGCCGGCTGGGCCAGCGGCTCCCGGCTGGTCAAGCGGAAATGATAAATATTGGGTATCCATTTCAGCGTCGAGGTAATTCACTAATTAAATTGTTAATAATTTGCGCTTCTCAGTTATTGAAATGGCGAGACTGGCAGAAATATACAATAAATAAGAGTGACATGCGTGCATGACTGGAGGAGAAGTCATGACCTGAAGTGTTCTCTCCCCTCAACGGTATGTTGGCATGAACAAAATCCACAAGGGCCGTGACGAGGATTCGAACCTGCGTCCGGGAGCATCCCAGACACTGCCTTAATCGATTGAGTTACGACAGGGTAATAAAGTTGAAACCGACTCTTTGCCAACCGACGATTGGTTCTTCAAAGCAATACAAACACACACACACACACACACACACACACACACACACACACACACACACACACACACACACACACACACACACACACACAGAGTGTGATCTGTGTGTGTGTGTGTTGGCATGTCTGTGGCTCCTGGTTGGTGAGTTTGGTTCTGTACTCACCCAGTTGTACTCACCTAGTTGTGGTTGCGGGGGTTGAGCTCTGGCTCCTTGGTCCCGCCTCTCAACCGTCAATCAACATTTTTTCCCACACACACACACACACATCCAGGAAGCAGCCTGTAGCAGCTGTCTAACTCCTAGGTACCTATTTACTGCTAGGTGTCCACTGGAACATGTTCCCTCATTGACACCAGTACCTGGAAGTACAAGAATATTATACTATATTAATAATTTAATGGGTGAGTTTCAGGGGGTGAAATGAGTATCAGGGGGTGAAGTGAAGTATCAGGGGGAGAAGTATCAGGGGGTGGGTGAAGTGAGTATCAGGGGGTGAGGTATCAGGGGGTGAGGTATCAGGGGGTGAGGTGTCAGGGGGTGAGGTATTAGGGAGGGTGAGGTATGAGGGAGCCAGGTATGAGGGACAGCGAGAGAGGGGGATGACCTCACACTCAAGTCTGCACGAACCAACAACTGACAATCGCTGCTAATCACTGTCTGTCAACACTCTTATATTGGAGGGTCTCAAGACGGTTATAGTTCCTGCAGTCAACAGGAAGACCTTTTGCTCTCGGCGAGGTCAGAGTGGGCGTTGGCAGGGGAACCTGAGCTACTGGATGACACTTGCCAGCCTTGAGGCACTCACAAGGGACGGACGGACTCACTAGGGACGGACGGACTCACCAAGAATGGACTCACCCCTTCACACTCATAGATTTAGGGATATCTTCCTTAATCTGGTTCTCAAGACATCACTATTATTCCATTCTCAGCTCTCTCTCTCTCTCTCTCTCTCTCTCTCTCTCTCTCTCTCTCTCTCTCTCTCTCTCTCTCTCTCTCTCTCTCTCTCTCTCTCTCTCTTGCTCTCCCTCTCACCTCCACCCTTAGTTGTTACTGAACCACTTTCACCCATGACGGCTGACCGCAACCCCCCCCCCCCAAGGTCAAGCCAGCACCACACACACACACACACACACACACACACACACACACACACACACACACACACACACACACACACACACACACACACACACACACACACACACACACATACACATACACACACACAGGAGCACAGATCTAGGAGTTGATATCACACCAAACCTGTCTCCTGAAGCCCACATAAAAAGAATAACGTCTGCGGCATATGCGAGGCTGGCTAACATCAGAACAGCGTTCAGGAACTTGTGTAAGGAATCATTCAGAACCTTGTACACCACATATGAAAGACCAATCCTGGAGTATGCGGCCCCAGCATGGAGCCCGTACTTTGTCAAGCACAAGACGAAGCTGGAAAAAGTCCAAAGGTATGCCACTAGACTAGTCCCAGAACTAGGAGGCATGAGTTACGAGGAAAGGCTGCGGGAAATGCACCTTACGACACTGGAAGACAGAAGAGTAAGGGGAGACATAATCACAACCTACAAAATCCTCAGGGGAATCGACCGGGTAAACAAGGACAACACTGGTGGGACGCGAACAAGGGGACACAGGTGGAAACTGAGTACCCACATGAGCCACAGGGACGTTAGAAATTTTTTTTTCAGTGTCAGAGTAGTTAACGGATGGAATGCATTAGGCAGTGATGTGGTGGAGGTTGACTCCATACACAGTTTCAAATGTAGATATGATAGAGCCCAATAGGTTCAGGAATCTGTACACCAGTTGATTGAGAGTTGAGAGGCGGGACCAAAGAGCCAAAGCTCAACCCCCCGTAAGCACACCTAGGCGACTACACACCTACACCTTTCATCATGCTGGAAGACATCCCAGCCGGGCCCTTCACCGCCGGGACTCCAACCCGAGGACCCGTTGCATCAACCTCATCCCTACACCGCCTTCTCTCACTTCCGGGAAGCAGGGTGGCTAGGAAAGTGGCAACCCATGCAGCAGCAGTGTTGCAAGGCACGCCTCCACACGTCTCCACACGTCTCCCCACACCTCCACACACCTCCACACACCTCCCCACACTTCCACACACCTCCACACACCTCCCCACACCTCCACACACCTCCCCACACCTCCCCACACTTCCACACACCTCCACACACCTCCCCACACCTCCACACACCTCCCCACACCTCCCCACACTTCCACACACCTCCACACACCTCCACACACCTCCCCACACCTCCCCACACCTCCCCACACTTCCACACACCTCCACACACCTCCACACACCTCCACACACCTCCCCACACCTCCCCACACCTCCACACACCTCCCCACACCTCCACACACCTCCCCACACCTCCACACACCTCCCCACACCTCCCCACACTTCCACACACCTCCACACACCTCCACACACCTCCACACACCTCCCCACACCTCCCCACACCTCCACACACCTCCCCACACCTCCCCACACCTCCACACACCTCCCCACACCTCCCCACACCTCCACACACCTCCCCAGACCTACACACACCTCCACACACCTCCCCACACCTCCACACACCTCCACACACCTCCCCACACCTCCACACACCTCCCCACACCTCCCCACACTTCCACACACCTCCACACACCTCCACACACCTCCACACACCTCCACACACCTCCACACACCTCCCCACACCTCCCCACACCTCCCCACACCTCCACACACCTCCCCACACCTCCACACACCTCCCCACACCTCCACACACCTCCCCACACCTCCACACACCTCTCCTTAATCCACTCTACGATTCTTCTTCCTCGCTCGAACATCAACAAAAGCATTCGGTCATTATTTAGGTATACAATAAATAATAATAATAATAATAATAATAATAATAATAATAATAATAATAATAATAATAATAATAATAATAATAATAATAATAATAATATGAATAAAACTGGTTAATAAAAATAAAAAACGCTGCAAAGTAATGAAATAAGAGAATTCTTTTTGTTAACAAAACTTAATTAGACCTACAAATGCAATTTTAAAAGCCAGAGTGCACCAAGAACTTAAGTGTGGGAAAGTTACCAATTTGGAAGTAATATGTGAGTGTTGAAATGATGGAGGGGGGGGGGAGCCGACCCTCCCCTCGCCTCTGTGGGGAAGGGGGGATGGGGGGAGCCGCCCCCTCTCGCCTCTGTGGGATAGGGGGGTGGGGGAGGGGGAGGATACTTGACACATGATAAGTGAATTTCATGAACCAACCTGCACTCCCAGAGTACAGGTGTTGATAGAACACCAGGTAGAGTGTCTACCTCTACACCAGGTAGAGTGTCTACCTCTACACCAGGTAGAGTGTCTACCTCTACACCAGGTAGAGTGTCTACCTCTACACCAGGTAGAGACGACAGGTGTGACAGGATGAGTGACGTAACGGGCTCTGATGAATGCTCTCTTCTCACTGGTAATGGTCAACTGACATGGTCTTGTTCTCTCTCTCTCTCTCTCTCTCTCAAGTGGCTACAAGAGTTTGCCTTAAGTATGTCCCCGCAATACTGGCGCCAGATTCACGAAGCAGTTACGCAAGTACTTACGAATGTTAACATGTTTCCTCAATCTTTGGCGGCTTTGTTTTTACAATTATTAAACAGTTAATGAGCTGCGAAGCACCAGGAGGCTGTTTATAACAATAACAACAGTTGAGTGGGAAGTTTTCATGCTTGTAAAATATTTAATAAATGTAACCAAAGCCGTCAAAGATTGAGGAAAGATGTACAGGTTCGTAAATACTTGCGTAACTGCTTCGTGAATCATGGCCCCTGGTCTGTGGAGTAACTCCAAGGGTTGAAATTACGGGAGGTGGGGGGCATCAGCCCCCTCGCCCCCTAACTGGGTATATAGCACCTCGAGCCTAACTTCAAGTCAACCCAATGTTTTCTAAAGGGGGGAGGGGGAGGAGGTTAATTAAGTGCTCTAAGGGTCCCAGTTCTAATTAGCGGGGAAGTGGTTCCTTGCCCCAGTAATCAGTTCCCCAGAGTTCTTAAAGTGTACACAAGGACAATTAAGATAATCTCCCAGTTCTCAGTCGGCAGTTAAAGTGCTTCCAGTAATATTTGTAATATATTGTTTGAACCTCTTTAATACTTCTCAGTTCCCATTTGTAAAAAATTAGTATTACAAAAGTATATTAATCAGCCCCACTAATTGTTTATTGTAGCCCGAATTCTATTCTATTCTGCCCGAAACGCTTTGCGTAATAGTGGCTTGAGGCATTGTATGTACCAGCTCTCTCTATACATCCATCACTTTTGTATTTCACCTTGTATGTATGTACTTTACCTGAATAAATATTTGTATTTGTATTTGTTGTATTTGTTTACACGTTCCACCTTTCCCTTCATGCCCATTCACTCCCCCCCCCCCCGTGTTCATACACTGTAAATATCATTCATCATATTACAGTGAATAACAATTTCCTCATTTTACAAGTACCGGATTATACAAAGGTGTGTCAGAGCCAAGCCGCCTTCAAACACAGATGTTACAACCTTAATAACAACTGGCTTTAGCAATCTGACCAGAGACTCGAGCAGGACCGTGTATACCACGTACGTCAGACCAAATTTGGAATATGCAGCACAAGCGTGTATGGTCTTTATATCGTTAAGCACAAAAGAAAGTTCAGAGGCACGCTACTAAGGTCCGCCAGGCGCTGTCTGTAATTATAATAGACGAACTTGGGATACCAAACTTGGGGAGCCGGTCGGCCGAGCGGACAGCACACTGGACTTGTGATCCTGTGGTCCCGGGTTCGATCCCGGGCGCCAGCGAGAAACAATGGGCAGAGTTTCTTTCATCCTATGCCCCTGTTACCTAGCAGTAAAATAGGTACCTGGGTGTTAGTCAGCTGTCAAGGGCTGCTTCCTGGGGGGGGGTGGAGGCCTGGTCGAGGACCGGGCCGCGGGGACACTAAAGCCCCGAAATCATCTGAAGAAGATAACCTCAAGAAGAAGGGGTCTGTAATTCGACCCTGGGGGGGGGGGAGTTCTTCAATATAAGAATAACATGTACTGTATACATAAACTGGCTGCCTGTCCCCCCGACACACTGAGTTACTATGAATTATTCCATCCACTTGGGCTGTATGAGGCTCGAACCCTGGACCCCCGCGTGTGAGGACCGTAGTTCCCACGCGCCGAAGCTCTTGATTTATCATGAGTCATGTTCCAGTTATTTAGACCGCGGAGCGCGGGGTTAAACACACCGCCCAGTTACTCCTCTATAAACAAGGCTCAAGATAATTTAGGTCTTACTATAAAACACAAATTGGTATAATATTTTGTTTTCTTGGATTAATTACATTAATGTGAATCCTTGATTTATTTTTAAGATTGGAAGGCTTTCCGATATAACCCTAATCTCATCCCCCACAGTGAATACAGTGAATGATAAATACAGTGAATAATGAATAATGGTTAAAAAAAAACTTGAATATTATTATCCTTAAGATTTTTTTTAAGAATTATCCAAAAATTTTTTGAGAGTCAGCTCACTAGCAACCCTTCTGTAATTAATACCCAACCCCCCCCCCACCCCATACAGAGCCCCCCCCCCGCCCACCACCCACGCCCACCACCCACGCCCACCCCTCACTACCAACTCCCCCCCCCCTCAATAAGAACCTCCAACGGTCAGTGTGTTGAAAATGTGACTTAAAAAAAAGTTTGCTCTCTTTACTCTTGTCTCTAAAGTAAATGATTAAAACTGGGACCAACATGGCGCGTCCATTAGGCAACCCCCGGGCGCTGCCGGCCTCCTCTCACGCAGCACCACCACCACCATCATCATCATGTTTCATCATCGATCATCATGCAGCCAGTTTCCTCCGCTGATGGTGACGTTACGAGCCTTCACTCTCCGACCTCCTGCGGGGCACTGCTCGGATTGACATTCCTTCGACGTGGCGGCCGTGAGGGACGCGTGGGCAGCAGGCCACAGGTACCGTGAGTTATAATATTATTATCAACCTTGGCGCCCGCTATATCCACTATATCACCCGGCGGAAACAATTGGGCTAACGTTACAGTGGAATGTAAATCAAATGTAAAGTTGTAAATGTATGTATTAGAGTCAAATACAGTAAGACAGGTGACAGCAGGAGTCAAACACAGTTAGACAGGTGACAGCAGGAGTCAAACACAGCTAGACAGGTGACAGCAGGAGCCAAACACAGCTAGACAGGTGACAGCAAGAGCCAAACACAGCTAGACAGGTGACAGCAGGAGCCAAACACAGTTAGACAGGTGACAGCAGGAGCCAAACACAGTTAGACAGGTGACAGCAGGAGTCAAACACAGCTAGACAGGTGACAGCAAGAGCCAAACACAGCTAGACAGGTGACAGCAGGAGCCAAACACAGTTAGACAGGTGACAGCAGGAGCCAAACACAGTTAGACAGGTGACAGCAGGAGCCAAACACAGCTAGACAGGTGACAGCAGGAGCCAAACACAGTTAGACAGGTGACAGCAGGAGCCAAACACAGCTAGACAGGTGACAGCAAGAGCCAAACACAGCTAGACAGGTGACAGCAGGAGCCAAACACAGTTAGACAGGTGACAGCAGGAGCCAAACACAGCTAGACAGGTGACAGCAGGAGCCAAACACAGCTAGACAGGTGACAGCAGGAGCCAAACACAGTTAGACAGGTGACAGCAGGAGCCAAACACAGCTAGACAGGTGACAGCAGGAGCCAAACACAGTTAGACAGGTGACAGCAAGAGCCAAACACAGTTAGACAGGTGACAGCAGGAGCCAAACACAGTTAGACAGGTGACAGCAAGAGCCAAACACAGCTAGACAGGTGACAGCAGGAGCCAAACACAGTTAGACAGGTGACAGCAGGAGCCAAACACAGTTAGACAGGTGACAGCAGGAGCCAAACACAGCTAGACAGGTGACAGCAAGAGCCAAACACAGCTAGACAGGTGACAGCAAGAACCAAACACAGTTAGACAGGTGACAGCAAGAGCCAAACACAGTTAGACAGGTGACAGCAAGAGCCAAACACAGCTAGACAGGTGACAGCAAGAGCCAAACACAGCTAGACAGGTGACAGCAAGAGCCAAACACAGTTAGACAGGTGACAGCAAGAGCCAAACACAGCTAGACAGGTGACAGCAGGAGTCAAATACAGTTAGACAGGTGACAGCAAGAGCCAAACACAGCTAGACAGGTGACAGCAGGAGCCAAACACAGCTAGACAGGTGACAGCAGGAGTCAAATACAGTTAGACAGGTGACAGCAAGAGCCAAACACAGCTAGACAGGTGACAGCAGGAGCCAAACACAGTTAGACAGGTGACAGCAGGAGCCAAACAGAGCTAGACAGGTGACAGCAAGAGCCAAACACAGCTAGACAGGTGACAGCAAGAGCCAAACACAGCTAGACAGGTGACAGCAAGAGCCAAACACAGTTAGACAGGTGACAGCAAGAGCCAAACACAGCTAGACAGGTGACAGCAAGAGCCAAACACAGCTAGACAGGTGACAGCAGGAGCCAAACACAGCTAGACAGGTGACAGCAGGAGCCAAACACAGCTAGACAGGTGACAGCAGGAGCCAAACACAGCTAGACAAGTGACAACAGGAGCCAAACACAGCTAGACAGGTGACAGCAGGAGCCAAACACAGCTAGACAGGTGACAGCAGGAGCCAAACACAGCTAGATAGGTGACAGCAGGAGCCAAACACAGCTAGACAGGTGACAGCAGGAGCCAAACACAGTTAGACAGGTGACAGCAGGAGCCAAACACAGCTAGATAGGTGACAACAGGAGCCAAACACAGCTAGACAGGTGACAGGAAACACCAGACTCAGAGGAACACAACACAACTACAACCGTTCAACTGAACGAAACACACAATCTTGACGCAATCGTAATAATTGTACCGGATTCGGAAATTAAATTACGCATCATGGGGGCCCCGAGTACCGGCTCCAGGAGGACAGGTGACTTACCTACAGGGCCCGACGCTTTTGGTTAGGCCAAACCACTGCATATTTTTACGTAGGTGAGGTGGATAGAACAAGCCAGAGAGGCAGACAAGGTGGACCAGTTTCCCGCCCGGTCACCTGTGGGCGTGTGGGCGGCCTTGGGGGCGTGTGGGCGGCCTTGGGGGGCGCGCGGGGCGTGGTCTGGCCTTGAGGGCGTCCTGGGCGGGGCTACACGAGGGTCACGCCCACTCCTAGGGTAGCACACTACGTCGTTGGGTAATTAACCGCCGCAAAAAATGACCTCAAGGCGCCTCTGAACGCGTGAGATTGTTTAAACAATGATCTAGAGCTTGAACCAGCGACCAAGAAACTGCCAGCCGCGCACCTTACTCCCTGTACCACGACTTGGAAACCATGGAATCCACAGGAGGTCTGGTGGCTTAATAGTTAAGTCAGTCCAAGTTATACATATAACCTCCCAACCACTTGGGCTAGACGGTCTCGCTTCATGCAGGTCGGCGTTCAATCCCAGACCGTCCAAGTGGTTGGGCACCATTCCTTTCCTCCAGCCTATCCTAAATCCTAGTCCACGTCCCTTCCAAGTGTTATATAGTCGTAATGGCTTAGAGCTTTCTTGTGACTATCCCGAGCACTCTGCGATTAGTGAAGTACAGAGAGAGAGAGAGAGAGAGAGAGAGAGAGAGAGAGAGAGAGAGAGAGAGAGAGAGAGAGAGAGAGAGAGAGAGAGAGAGAGAGAAAGAGAGAGAGAGAGAGAGAGAGAGAGAGAGAGAGAGAGAGAGAGAGAGAGAGAGAGAGAGAGAGAGAGAGAGAAAATTCAAGGACACTCAGCACAGACAAAACAGTTGCAATGCGAGGAGGGAGGAAGCCCAGAGTAGTGGAGGCTGGCGGGAACACTGCCCGGGGTAGTTAGCTGTGTAAAGTCCAATTTGCATGTAAAGAGGAGGTAAATCCCCCCCCCCCCACACACAACATGTATGGGGGCGTTCGCTTCTGGGGTGATGGGAGGGGTTTTGTCCACCCCCTTCCACCACTGTGGGTTCACTGGTGATGCCCTACACTAACCACAGGGGTCACTAATTCCCTCCAGTTGCCACTCCGTACAAAATTCAACTGTTCTGCCCTACAGAAACGTTCGAAGCCTCCAGAACTATCGCGACTAAAAACACTAAACAATGACCCTAATACCGCCATTATTACAATACTTTAAATCGTACCAAAACGCCGCAATTTTAACAAGAACTCGTTGGCAACAAGCGGAGTGCCTCAGGGATCGGTGCTGGGACCCATATTATTCATCATTTATGTAAATGACCAATCTACGGGAGGTGAGTCTTATAATATATCGATGTTTGCAGACGATGTGTGTGATTACCTCGGCGCCATCTATGATCCAAGTTCCGAGTTAAAACAGTTATCGCTCCTATTACTAATGTTTCCCATCTTGGAGTCTGGTGTTGTGGGAGGTGGCGAGGTACCGGTGAAGGGTGGCAGACGGCAGAGAGTGAAGCAGTACACTGGTCGACCTTCAGACGCCTCTGCTGGAGCGAGGCTATGCTAGTAGGGCGCTGGAAGACTTCCCAGTGTGAACGTACTAGCGAGGATATGCTAGTACGAGGATATACAGAGGTTAATGTCTAACTTTGGTTAAAATACCACATTCATGTCTCGGTAATGTTCTGTGTGTTAATAACTCAAGCATGAGAGGTCGTCTTTGTTGGATAAGTCCTTCACCCACTGGCAAGTCCTTCACCCACTGGCAAGTCCTTCACCCACTGGTAAGTCCTTCACCCACTGGTAACGTGGTAAAAAGGAGAGGATAGGGTGGGGAGGGGGAGGATAGGGTGGGGGAGGGGGAGGATAGTGTGGAGGTGACACAGGAATCAACAGGATTGTACCTGGATAGGAGTATAAGGATGAGAGTTCTTCTACTCCACCAAGCTCGGCCCGGGGCCAGGCTTGACGTGTGAGAGCTTGGTCCAACAGGAATGTTTTCCCACTATATAAAACGTCGCCAAACCCTGTTAAATTGCGTTTGTTTACTTTTGGTATCATCTGTTTGCTTGTCACAGTGAGGCTAGAGGCGGAGATTGCTTAGGCCACCTACTGCTACGACCGGCCGGGGTGTTTGGGGGTGGGGGAGGGGGTTAGAGAATAGAAGCAGGTCAGTGGGATTGATGAAAAGGGGGAAGGATAGGTGATGTGTGGAAGGGGTAGGTGTGTAGGTGGGTGTGGTGGGTGCTGTGAGCAGATGGGGTTCGAGAATGGTTGGTGTAACGGGGCGAGCAGGTTATAAATGTGTAAGATGCTGTGTGTAAGATGTTGAGGTGGGTCGGGGTATGGAGGGGGGGGGGGGGGAGGAAGACGTGGGTATGTGTGGGGAAAGCAGAGAGGGTATATGTGAATATACAACCCGTTCTCGCAAATTCGTAAAGTCAATATTGACTTATTAACTACGTGCATAGGTGATATACTAAACATAATAGATACCCTTAAAAAGATTCATAGAAAACACCAACCTTACCTAACCTTGTTAGTATCTTAAGATAAGCATCTTATTGCTTCGTAATTACAATTATTACTTAATCTATACCTATTATAGGTTAGGTAATAATTGTAATTACAAAGCAATAAGATGCTTATCTTAACATACTAAGTAGGTTAGGTAAGGTCGGTGTTTTCTATGAATCTTTTTAAGGGTATCTATTATGTTTAGTATGTCACCTATGCACATATTTAATAAGTCAATATTGACTTATTAAATTTGCGAGAACGGGTTGGAATATACGCGGGTAAATGTGGGCAGGGTATAATACTAGCATATGCTCGCCCAGAGTATATGCTAGTGGCTAACGAGGTGATATGTGGGGAATCAACAATAATATATTATTCCTTCAGATATATTAAAAAAGTAAACTTGTTTATTAACACAATTAGGTACATGTGCATTAGTGCAGCTGCCCTACACTATATGAAGGGGAGCACAGTGTGTCAAAAAACTAGCTACGTGATGCTAAACAATGCCCGTCACACAGGATGGTTAGTCATACAGAGGCACGTGATCAGTAGTCTGCACTGTCAGGCTCTGGGAGCATTATGAGGATATCATCATCAACACAAGAGTGAATAAGGCAGCAGTGATACTAAACTACCCCATCACACAGGATAGTTAGCCATACAGGGCCAAAATTAGCTAGTGCAGTATATACACTGCACTAGCTAATTTTGGGTCGCAAGACTAGATGATAAACTCTGCGGAAACCGCCCACCATAATTCAACTACATTTTCTAATATTGCGGATGGTCCCATTCCCAAGGCCGGTAAGCAGGGGATGGAAGGTTGGGACGAGGATGCGGACACCTTGACCAGGGAACAGGATACATGGAGGAGGAGGAGGAGGGAGGTACAGCTCGCTGGCCCAACCACCGCGGGCGGGAGGGCGGAGGTTCCTTGCAGTGATACTGTACGGCGTTCTTCCTTGCTCCTTTGCAAACATGGGCGTCGCGCAGGGGTTCGGGCCTCAGGAAGCTGCTGGCAGGTGGTGGTGGTAGGTGTTGCTGTTTCTCAGGTCTTCGTTCGACGGTCTTCTGGTTTCAGTGCGATTAGCTCTTTCTCCTGATGTTTTCCGTCGAGTTTGGATCGGCGGCTTTCATGGTGTTCGTGGTGGTTGGGGGATGGTGCTCCAACTGAGAGTTCTTCATCTGATGCCCGCGTTCACCATGATGTCTGGGTCAGGGGCCTGGGTCAGGAGCCTTGCTGGGTTAGGGGCCTGGGTCAGGGGTCTGGGTCAGGGGCCTGGGTAGTACTCGCAGCTCTGATAAAGGTAGTGGTGGTGGTGGTGCAAACCTACTCAGGCACGGTGAAGGTCGTTAGGGCCGCCGTCTTGAGAGCGTACACAGTACTGTGACGACTCGGAATCTGTCCTGTCGAAGGCTGGGTCTGTATCGTCGTAATGAGGAAGTTGTAACGACTGGTTCAGAGGGTATGAGGGTGGGCTGGGAGCCCCCATTGTCTGGGTTATTGTTCAGTCCTCCTAAAGAATATTATAGTTGGTATTCTTTAGGGAAATAATTTTACTCTTAAGAATAATTTCCTGGGGAGACTACACAATCTTACAAAAATTTACACAAGGCATCGACGATCCAAGTGAATGAAATTCACAATAGCACGATAATAATATCCCAGAGACCCAACAGTTACAAAAGCGGGGCCCGAGAGCTAGATCATACGGCCCGTTGGCAAGGCAAGGTAGACTCACGTTAGATCGACCCGCCGTGGGGTATGCAGCACTGGCACGGTACCCACACCTCGCAGAACAACAAATTTAGAATGTACACCAGTCGAAAAAAAATCGAACCCTCCATTAGGAACACCGGGCCACACCGGGCCACACCTGGCCACACCGGGCCACACCTGGCCACACCGGGCCACACCGGGCCACACCTGGCCACACCGGGCCACACCTGGCCACACCTGGCCACACCGGGCCACACCGGGCCACACCGGGCCACACCAACAACACAGGCGGCGCCAATAAAGGCGAATGACAGCAGGAAATTAACGCCGACATTAGGCTATCGCGACTCAGGTCTTAGAGCACAATGCTGCCATGTTGCAAGCTCTAGCTGTGTTGATATTGTAGGTGACAGTAGAGCACGGCAGGCCGGAGGTGACGGGTGACAGTAGAGCACGGCAGGCCAGAGGTGACGGGTGACAGTAGAGCACGGCAGGCCAGAGGTGACGGGTGACAGTAGAGCACGGCAGGCCGGAGGTGACGGGTGACAGTAGAGCACGGCAGGCCAGAGGTGACGGGTGACAGTAGAGCACGGCAGGCCGGAGGTGACGGGTGACAGTAGAGCACGGCAGGCCAGAGGTGACGGGTGACAGTAGAGCACGGCAGGCCAGAGGTGACGGGTGACAGTAGAGCACGGCAGGCCAGAGGTGACGGGTGACAGTAGAGCACGGCAGGCCAGAGGTGACGGGTGAGAGAACACCTCAAAACACGTCATGTTTTGCACCACCTGTATCCCCTGTATCCCCTGTATCACCTGTGTCACCTGTATCACCTGTGTCACCTGTATCCCCTGTATCACCTGTATCCCCTGTATCCCCTGTATCACCTGTATCCCCTGTATCACCTGTGTCACCTGTATCATCAAGCAGGAGGATCACACGCTCGTCGTGACACCACTGATGGAAGGATATATTAACAGGTATATAAATAAGGTGAAAAATATCAACAGAAGTCGGAATACGAAACGATGGATGAGTTCAGATAGAGGAAACCCTGGGTAAATACTGGTTCAGAGAAAACCCTGGGTAAATACCGGTTCAGATACAAAAATGCCCTGGGGTTTGGAAACTGGGTTCTTAAGTTATGGAACAAATTATCGCATAACAGACGAACGATCGATAGATTGTTTCAGGCGTAGGTAAATATATATATATATATATATATATATATATATATATATATATATATATATATATATATATATATATATATATATATTTACCTACGGGTGGTTGATCCTTCTATAAGGCTCACCTCCACACAAGGTGTGAGTGAGTGGGAACCACACGAGGCTTCACCTCCTAAATACTCATTCCTCCTCCAGCCCAATAAGAGGCAATTACCCCAACACAGGTGTAACAAGTCACCAGACAAACACACCCCATAATGAGTTCCAGCGTTCAATCTGCTTAAGACCTCATTAACTCCGCTTAACATTGTCACCCTATTAACCGCTCTGTCTTGACCTGACACCTCGTTTAATTGGTCCTGTGAACATAACCTTCCTAATATACATAGCGTACAGTAGTTACCTATGTATTCAGATACTGGTCCAGATGTATTACAGATGTATACGCCAACACACACACACACACACACACACACACACTGGTGCCCCCAACACACACACACACACACACACTGGTGCCCCCAACACACACATACACACACCACACACACACACACACCGGTGGCCCCAACACACACACACACCGGTGCCCCCAACACACACACACACACACACACCGGTGCCCCCAACACACACACACACACACACACCGGTGCCCCCAACACACACACACACCGGTGCCCCCAACACACACACACACACCAGTGGCCCCAACACACACACACACCACACACACACACACACACACACACACACACACACACACACACACACACACACACACACACACACACACACACCGGTGGCCCCAACACACACACACACACACACACACACACACACACACACACCGGTGCCCCCCAAGACAGCTTACAGAGAAAAGACCTCAGCAACTTAATTATTAAATAACGCAGCTCCCAAGAGGTGCCCTAAGCTGCTTATCACTCTACAGACATCACAGCATCCCCGGCACCACCACCAGCAACAGCAGAAACAGCACCACCACCACCACCAGCAACAGCAGAAACAGCACCACCACCAGCACCAGCACCACCACCACCACCACCAGCAACAGCAGAAACAGCACCACCACCACCACCACCACCACCAGCAGCAGAAACAGCACCACCACCACCACCACCACCAGCAACAGCAGAAACAGCACCACCACCACCACCAGCAGCAGAAACAGCACCACCACCACCACCACCAGCAACAGCAGAAACAGCACCACCACCACCACCACCACCAGCAGCAGAAACAGCACCACCACCAGCACCAGCACCACCACCACCACCACCACCACCAGCAGCAGAAACAGCACCACCACCACCACCACCAGCAGCAGCAGAAACAGCACCACCACCACCACCACCAGCAGCAGCAGAAACAGCACCACCACCACCACCACCAGCAGCAGCAGCAGAAACAGCACCACCACCACCACCACCACCACCAGCAGAAACAGCATCACCACCAGCACCAGCACCACCACCACCACCACCACCAGCAGCAGCAGAAACAGCACCACCACCACCAGCAGCAGCAGAAACAGCAGCAGCAGCATCAAAGGCAGGAGCAGGAGCAAAGGAAGGGAGAAGAAAGAACAAGGGTTGGGAACAGCAGCAGTAGATAAGATGAGGGAGAGGGGAGAGAAGAGGGGATAGATAATGAGGGGGAGAGGTACAAGGCCAGGAGGAGGGTAGAGAAGGCGATGAGGAGGGAGAGGAGAGGGAAGGGGAGAGAGTGTGCGTGCAGGAGACAAGACAGGTAAACACAGCAACACTTACCTAATGGTACTGCTCCAGTTGAGGGGTCGGGAGAGGGGGAGGACAGTAGAGGGCGAGTAGTGAGGGGGACCGCGGGAGCCACGCCGGGTGAGGGGGGAAAATGAGGGATGAAATAACGTTGGCCTAGTGTGGAGCAAGCAACAGAAGGGAAACACCGGCCTCGTGAGCAAGCAACAGAGGGGAAACACCGGCCTCGTGAAGAAGCAACAGAGGGGAAACACCGGCCTCGTGAAGAAGCAACAGAGGGGAAACACCGGCCTCGTGTAGAAACAACAGAGGGGAAACACCGGCCTCGTGAAGAAACAACAGAGGGGGAAACTAAAACACTAGTTAGGCAGACGTATAAAATCTCACCAAAAATGCGAGGCGGTGAAGAGCTAGAAGAAAAGGCGGAGAAAAACATTAAATAAAGAATGAAAATCCAAGAACCATTAGTTGGGCAGAAAAGTGGGTGTGGGAGAGTGGATGGGAGAGTGGGTGGGAGAGTGGGTGTGGATGGGAGAGTGGGTGTGGGAGTGGTCCGTCTTAGCATCCCACCACTCTGGCTACGCAAAACGGCCGTATATTTCAGAGAATGCCAAATCGTGAGAACGGGCTGCACACACACACCTGACTTCTCTACCAATATTACACCTGACTCCTATCATTCTTAGACGCTCAGTGCAGACATTTCCCATCCGGTCACAGATGTGTGCTAGACAGGTGCTGAGGCCACTCAAGACACCAGATGTGTAAAGGAGGCACTGTAGTGGGTGTCTCTTGTAGGTAACTATTGACCAGCGTCTTGAAGGAGAAGGAGGAGGAGTGAGACGGCTTTAAGGAATATATGTGATAGTACACCTCCACACACCTGTGACGTGAGGCAGCCAATCAAAAGGTGAAACTGTTCAACTTTAGGATACTATGGACAAGAAGCTTGGAGGGAGGGAGAGAGAGAGAGAGAGAGAGAGAGAATTATCCTTGTGAAAAGATACAGATGAATGAGACTGGATATCATGACTAGAATATCACGGCGTCTTCAGCTTGGGTTATCTTGAGGTTATCTTGAGATGATTTCGGGGCTTTTTAGTGTCCCCGCGGCCCGGTCATCGACCAGGCCTCCACCCCCAGGAAGCAGCCCGTGACAGCTGACTAACACCCAGGTACCTATTTTACTGCTAGGTAACAGGGGCATAGGGTGAAAGAAACTCTGCCCATTGTTTCTCGCCGGCGCCTGGGATCGAACCCAGGACCACAGGATCACAAGTCCAGCGTGCTGTCCGCTCGGCCGACCGGCTCCAGGAAGAACTTAAGAGATAATGCAGGCCAATATATGGAGAGAAAACAGTCCTATATATATGGAAGGAGACCCTCATATATATATAAAGAACATCCCCATACATGGAGAACAGCCCAATATACAAAATCTTAGATACGATACAAGCGACGTATTAACACCTACGAACACTTAAGATGGTTAAAATCAGATTCATCCCGAAATCAAAGCATTATTCGGCTATTGTACAAATGTGGGTTTCCCCAGAAGATGAGGTTCAATATCTAGTATGTTTATTAAGACAATAAAATATATCTCCAAGGACACAAAGAAATCACAATAGCGTGATGTATCAAATGAACAAATGTATTGTTCATTTGATACATCAGGCTATTGTGATTTCTGTGTGTAATGAAGTAAGGGCGAAGAGGTAGAACGGCCTATTGACATAGCTCGAGTGCATGAGGGAAGTTGTGTTAAACCCTGGTTTGTGTCTCGGAGAGGCTGCAGGATCCAAGTAAGTTAGGTACAACTTCTGGTTTCAACTCTTTTGACCATGTCGTAGCTCAGTCGATTAAGGCAGCGTCTGGGATGATCTCGTTCGAATCGTCGTCACGGTCCTTGTGGATTTGTTTATCTCAAAGAGATAGAGCAGCTTGGGCTATGTCTACCCTCCTCTACTTCAGGTCCCTCAAGGGATCCACAAATCCAGTGAGTACAAATACACAAATTACAATACAAGAATCACATTTAACATTTGAGGTTAATATAGCAAAACACAGCATATAGGTGTTACACTCTTGGGGCGAAGTGCTTGTAGCTCCTAAGTAATCATACCATTTGTGGACCAAAGGGTCAGAAGTTGACAAGACCACATACTAGAAGGTGAAGGGACGACGACGTTTTGGACCGTCCTGGACCATTCTCAAATCGATTGAGAATGGTCCTCCAGAATGGAGAACCTCCATGGTTCATTCTCAAGTGAACAGATCTTACAATACTATTGTAAGATCTGTTCACTTGAGAATGAACCATGGAGGTTCGAAACGTCGTGCAAATTATACAAATAAGTATAATACACTCTATAGTAAATCACTTCTTTTCTTCACCTTAAAAGTACGAAAATGAGTTTTGGAGAACTCCTATTTCAATTAAGCCCTGATGCTAAGAAAATAGTTAGAGGGATAGAAGCCCTAAACCAGAAAATAATTAATACAGAATATGCGGTCATATTCAATGAAACATTATATATATATATATATATATATATATATATATATATATATATATATATATATATATATATATATATATATATATACACGCTTCCTGTCCCTGATAAAACAAATTATTATCCCCTTCTGGAGGGTCATTAAGGTCACCACAACAGCTTACTGACCAATCAACAAGTATATCTTAGCCCTGAACATTGTCCACGACCCCAAAAGAGACCCTTAATCGACCCTCACAGTGAGGTACAGTGAGGTACACCACTCAATGTAGAGAGCCCTCGTCCAGTCACTCACAGTTATAACCATCAACAACAGTAATAAAACTGGACATAAACACAGACACAAACGAGTGCGAGAGTGACACAAGGTTGAGGCACAGCTGCACATGACGCAGCTGCACATGACGCAGCTGCACATGACACAGCTGCACATGACGCAGCTGCACATGACGCAGCTGCACATGACGCAGCTGCACATGACACAGCTGCACATGACGCAGCTGCACATGACGCAGCTGCACATGACACAGCTGCACATGACGCAGCTGCACATGACGCAGCTGCACATGACACAGCTGCACATGACTGCACATGACACAGCTGCACATGACGCAGCTGCACATGACGCAGATGTGCATCAACAATGCACTTGCTGATGTACAGCTGCACACACACACGAACATGTGCAGTAAAATATTGCAAAATTGTATCCGCTGCAAACATTAGGTGACAAATTAATGGGGAAAAAATATATATATATGTTTAAACTAGAATTTCAATTTGAAAAAAACCCTGGAATATTTTAAAAAGCGATTTATATCCATAAAAGAGGATGTTTGTCTGTCCAAGCTTGGAGAGCAGACGCCTGGGGCTAGTCTCACCTAACTTTGCATGGGGCACGGTCTGGGGAATGGGACGGACATAGGACGGCCTAGGTCGACAGAATCCAAGACGGAGCAACATCCACGGTCACATACTGACCTCCCGCACCGACTGATTCAGGCAATGCCCGCCCGCTACGCCTGACTAAATATTTGAAAACTAACAAATAAAATCGACATAGAGAGAGAGAAAGAGAGAGAGAGAGAGAGATAGGACAGAGAGAGAGAGAGAGAGAGAGAGAGAGAGAGAGAGAGAGAGAGAGAGAGAGAGAGAGAGAGAGAGAGAGAGAGAGAGAGAGAGAGAGAGAGAGAGGAGGGGGGGGGGCGCCTCCAAGACGACAGCAAACTAGCGTCTTGACGAAACAGTTTAGTGAAGCGGAAGTTATATGAGGCTGGTAATACTTTAGGGGCGCCGGAAGCCAACTTGACCCTTAATGACCGGGGCTCTATGACCTGTTTTCCCCTTTCTTGAGACTCGCTTCTTCCCATGTACCAATTTAGAATAATAACTGTGTGCTTGATCCCAGGCGGAGGAGGAGGAAGAGGGGAGGAGGGAAGGGAACTGAACTATCAGGAGAAAGCACCAAGCCATTACGACTATATATATATAGCACTTTGTAGGGGTCAGGATAAGGATTTGGGATGGGACGGGGGAGGGAAATGAATGGTGCCCAACCACTTGTGGACGGTCGGGGGATTGAACGCCGACCTGCACGAAGCGAGACCGTCGCTGTACCGTCCACCCCAAGTGGTTGGGCACCAATGACCTTCCTGTGGGTAGGCGGCAGGAAGCCAACAATCACGTAATGGGTCATTGTACTGGACCACACAATGATCTATAAGCTAAGTAATTTCAGGTGAACTAGTAACATATAACATTAATAACGCTCATTAACAAGTGAGCGTTATTACCTTGTGACAAGAGACAATAACGCTCAAAGAGTCATATTAACGACAGCCATCGTATTTTGGAACCTGCTGGCTAACTTTGGACAAAATATGACAAATCGCCGTTTTCACACACACTTACCTGGAAATAAACATAACATTCAGTCTGAGCTCTAGGAGGCTCGAACCGCGGACACCATGCGTGTGTGAAGCCGATCTATCGACTGGGCTATTGAGTAGTGTTAATAGGGAAAGATTCCAAAGGCAACTACTGCTGCCAAATTGGAATTTTCGACTTTCCCTTAACTACTACTGAATCCTTAGAGGAACTTGTGATCCCCGCCCGCGCCTATGTAAATTATTATCCACACTTTAGTGGAAATAAAACATTTTATAGGACGAGAGAATACTCTGACATTTGGTTAGGTCTATATTGACAAGTGACAAACACTCCCAGAGATACTTATAGCCATATCTAAGCCGAAGCTGAGCTAACATTTTGGCGTCTGCTGATGGTATTGGATGATCCATAGATCTGTGGCTCTTCTTGCACTGTTGTATGACAAAGAAACGAGCAGGTGATCATCCAGTCGTTTAGGAGCAAGGCTGAAGAAGGCTTCCTCGCGGGTGTCTGAACGAGGACAACCCCACAGAGGCTTCACCTGGTGTTAGACCAGGTGAAGCCTGGTCTAACACCAGGCTTCAGGCTGTGGGTGGGGAGATACATGTCGTGTGAAGCTCTCATTGACTAATCGAATCAACTGTCCAATTCCTAGTCTTGTAGTGATCGTTTAAGAGAAGCTAGATTTCAGTACAATTTGTGGTTATCAATCAAGTCTAATTTTGTTGACCAAACCACACATTAGAAATTGAAGAGACGACGACGTTTCGGTCCGTCCTGGACCATGTTCAAGTGGATTGTGTACTGGGTCGACTTGATAATGGTCCAGGACGGACCGAAACGTGGTCGTCCCTTCATCTTCTGGTGTGTGTGTGTGGAGTTTGGTCAACATTTCTTCAGCCACGTTATTGTGACTCATCATCTGCAAATCTAATTTTTGACTCGCTTTAGGCATTAGTTATTGTGTCGTGTTCTCTACACCCTACTAGGACACTAGGGAACGCTACTAATTCTATAGCTAGTAATAATACAGCTGCACCTAACCCCCCCCCCTCCCCCCCCACCTTCTCCCAACCCAACTACTCCTACCTAGCAGCCTACTATGCCTACTACCAGTATCTTTACACCTACTAGCACACTTTTCCTTTACAGCTTCTACGACAATTGTTACAAGAGCTACCACTACCACTACCAGTACCTCTACAAGTGATCACAACACAGATGACTCTCCTGACACCAACACAACCTCAACGTAGAGTCAGCACTCACCTGTAGCTGGAATTACAGTGACTGTACCTGTAGCCCAGAGCTCCAGTGTGGCCCAGCCCGTCACCCTCAGTCCTCACCTGTCAAACACACAATATAAATAAATTAATATGATATATTTGCGGGAAAACTATATTTGGAAAATTTGAGAATGCTGAACGCGTTTTCGGCTCAATTCGCCTTCATCGGAGCAAGATAGTGATTGCAAGATCGACTATCTTGCTCTGATGAAGGCGATTTGAGCCGAAAACGTGTTTAGCATTCTCTAGTTTTTCAAATGTGGTTTTTCCTAATACTTGAATCAGTGTTTTTGTGATCGTTGTTGTATATATATATATATGTATATATATATATATATATATATATATATATATATATATATATATATATATATATATATATATATTGAAAATGTTTTAACTTTACGAGGAAAATCGAAAATAGTTTGTGACCGTGGCTAAGGGCGGCGTGAGAGGCCTCGATGTGTGGTGGTGACTGACCACAGTGGTGTAGTCATTGTGTTGAGCTGGCGGCCTCGGTGTGTGTATGTATGTGTGTGGATGTGTGTGGGTGGGTGTGGGTGGGTGTGGGTGGGTGGGTGGGTGTGTGTGTGTGTGTGTGTGTGTGTGTGTGTGTGTGTGTGTGTGTGTGTGTGTGTGTGTGTGGGTGTGTGTGGGTGTGTGTGTGGGGGGGGGGGGTGAGTGTGTACTCATTTAGTTGTACTCACCTAGTTGTGTTTGCGGGGGTTGAGCTCTGGCTCTTTGGTCCCGCCTCTCAACTGTCAATCAACAGGTGTACAGGTTCCTGAGCCTATTGGGCTCTATCATATCTACACTTGAAACTGTGTGTCTGGGTGTGGGTGTGGGTGCGTGCATGGGAGAGTGCGTTCAAGTGTGTATTCACCTATTTGTGCCTGGAGGATCGAGCATTAGTTCCTGAATCCCGTTTTTCTTGCCACAGGTTATTTAAAGTACCTCCTGGTCTGTGACCCGTATCATGTCCACACTTAACACTATGAAGGAAGTCTCCCTCCACAACCTGCTCCTTTATATCATTCCATTTCCCCACAACCCTCACGCTAAAGGAACACTTTCTAACATGAGTGTGACCCATCCGAGTCTCAAGCACCCATCCCTGCCCTCTTGTGTTACTGGTAAGGAATTATCAAAAGATTTGAGACTGTGTAGCACCATTCGTGTCGCGGGATATTCATAAGGCGCTAAATATCACAGATTTTCGCATCCATGGCGAGAACAAAATAAGTTTGTTTATAATACCTAATTCTCACCAGGTGTGTAAATAGTCTTATCCTTACTATTCTTTCGAAAACTTTGCAGGGGGGGGGGGGGGGGTGACATTGACAATTGTCTGCAGTTAAGTGCTTCTTCTCTAATTCACCTTTATTGTAAATTAGTACCACATTTGCCTTCTTCCAGCAACTGGGCAATTCACCATTTATAAGCGACTCGTTTAGAGAGCAACGTTGGAGGAACACTGAGGAACTGTTCTGTTTCTGCAGGCGATGAGTCACAATAACGTGGCTGAAGAATGTTGACCAGACCACACACTAGAAGGTGAAGGGACGAGGACGTTTTGATCCGTCCTGGACCATTCTCAAGGCGATTGTGACTTGAGAATGGTCCAGGACGGACCGAAACGTCGTCGTCACTTCACCTTCTAGTGTGTGGTCTGGTCAACATGTACCGTTTCTCTTAACACTCACGACGATACATTGTCTGGTCCAACGTTTTAGCTTCATCTAATGATGCTACTTGTTTCCTTGCTGCCTCTGCTCTTATCTGCTCTTATCTTAATATTAAATTAAGACGGTTAGGTTAGGTCGTGGTTTTCTATTCAGCTTTTTTGGTAAACTCAAATATTCACATTATATTTGACAGTACGATTTAATACTAAGTGTAAATAAGTACAATTACTGACTGTCATACATAGTACATAATTGCACTTATGGGGCTGTTACATTTACCTCCCCATTTTTGGAGGACTGGCTGTAATATTTGATAGTTTCTTATCTAGAATAACCTCCTCTTCTGACACTGGGAGTTGTTCAGGTTCAGTAGTGAACACACCATGGAATCTGGTATTAATTTCCTTACAAATTTCCTTGTAAGGAAATTAATACGCCTCCCCTCTTGTCATAGCCTAGTCACTTGGTCGTTCATTGTCAGCGTTCTTTTTTATATGAGAATGTAGGAGTTCTGGTTCTATTTTTCCTTTTAAGGCAAAATCATTGTCATAGTTTCCGACATTCTTCACATATTCATGCATTCATTCCTAGTCCTGCTGCGTCTATTCCCATTTCCCCTCTGTCCGTTGACCTGTATATTTCTTCCAATCCTTCCTGCTTGTCGGGTTCGCCCCTTGCCAGAGTATTGAACCACGTGTTATTATATTCTCTTCCCTCCCCCTTTTTTTTTTTTTTGCCCAACCACTTGAGGTGGACGGTAGAGCGACGGTCTCGCTTCATGCAGGTCGGCGTTCAATCCCCGACCGTCCAAATGGTTCGGCACCATTCCTCCCCCCCGTCCCATCCCAAATCCGTATCCTGACCTCTTCCCTGTGCTATATAGTCGTAAAGGCTTGGCGCTTTCCCCCTAATAGTTCCCTTCCCTTCCCTTCTACCCCCTTTTTGCTTTTCATGTTAGTGTGTGTGTAAGGAAGACTCCTCCAGCCTCCTCTTCCTGAGTTCCTTCCCAGCCTCCTGTTACTGCTACTGCTCCTCCTCTTTCTCTTCCTCCTCCTCCTCCCACAGGTTGCTGGCTGATGCTCTTCAAGCATCAAAGAGAGTGTTACAGGTCTCGTGTTGCTCTAACTTTGATGTTTCTCATTCTTTGCACAACTCTCCTGCGTTATATCGCCAAGTATTTACCCCGTGCTCGCGGGGGTGGACTCAGCACTCAGCGATGTTCCCAGGGCGGGGCTCAGCACCTAGCCATGCTCCCAGGGCGGGGCTCAGCACCTAGTTATGCTCCCAGGGCGGGGCCTCAGCACCTAGCCATGTTCCCAGGGCGGGGCTCAGCACCTAGCCATGCTCCCAGGGCGGGGCTCAGCACCTAGTTATGCTCCCAGGGCGGGGCCTCAGCACCTAGCCATGTTCCCAGGGCGGGGCTCAGCACCTAGCCATGCTCCCAGGGCGGGGATCAGCACCTAGTTATGCTCCCAGGGCGGGGCCTCAGCACCTAGCCATGTTCCCAGGGCGGGGCTCAGCACCTAGCCATGCTCCCAGGGCGGGGCTCAGCACCTAGCCATGCTCCCAGGGCGGGGCTCAGCACTCAGCCATGCTCCCAGGGCGGGGCTCAGCACCTAGCCATGCTCCCAGGGCGGGGCTCAGCACTCAGCCATGCTCCCAGGGCGGGGCTCAGCACCTAGCCATGCTCCCAGGGCGGGGCTCAGCACTCAGCCATGCTCCCAGGGCGGGGGCTCACCACCTAGCCATGCTCACAGACTGAGCTCAGCACGTACCTAGCCATGCTCCCCCTACCCCCCCCTTCCTCACAGCCTCCCCCCTCCCCCCCCTCCCCCACGCATAACAAAACAGCCATCCTCATATTCTTTTTAATAATTCTCCAGGAAAATCTAATTACACGGAAGTTTTGTCATCAAGAAAGCCTTAACGACACGAACAACGGCCGAACGTCACTACAAGTTCCGGTCTTATTAAACATGTTTTCAGATGTGATGAATAAGTCATTATGGTGAGTCTTATCTGGTGGAGCAGTCCTTGGTGTGGTGAGTGTGGTGGTGAGTGTGTGGTGGTGAGTGTGTGGTGGTGAGTGTGTGGTGAGTGTGTGGTGGTGAGTGTGTGGTGGTGAGTGCAAATTGGGTCTTCGTTCCCTTCCCTTATTCTGAAAAAGGATTTTCTCTTCTCATTTCCTTTCGTTTCATTAATTTAACTCCTCTTGTCATGTCTCGTGTTGCTGTGTTCACTCTCTCTCTCTCCTCTTCCCGCTCTCTCTCTTCTCTCGGCTCTTCTCTTATCGTCTCTCCCCTTTCTCCTAGTCGCCCTATTCTTAATCACGTGTCACCATCTTCATTGTCTCTTGCTCTCTCACTTTCCGGTCCTCATGTTCGGTGTCCTCTCTCTCTCTCTCTCTCTCTCTCTCTCTCTCTCTCTCTCTCTCTCTCTCTCTCTCTCTCTCTCTCTCTCTCTCTCTCTCTCTCTCTCTCTCTCTCCCCCTCTCTCTCTCTCTTTCTCTCTCTCTCTCTCTCTCTCTCTCTCTCTCTCTCTCTCTCTCTCTCTCTCTCTTTCTCTCTCTCTCTCTCTCTCTCTCTCTCTCTCTCTCTCTCTCTCTCTCTCTCTCTCTCTCTCTTTCTCTCTCTCTCTCTCTCTCTCTCTCTCTCTCTCTCTCTCTCTCTTTCTCTCTCTCTCTCTCTCTCTCTCTCTCTCTCTCTCTCTCTCTCTCTCTTCTCTCTCTCTCTCTCTCTCTCTCTCTCTCTCTCTCTCTCTCTCTCTCTCTCTCTCTCTCTTCTCTCTCTCTCTCTCTCTCTCTCTCTCTCTCTCTCTCTTTCTCTCTCTCTCTCTCTCTCTTCTCTCTCTCTCTCTCTCTCTCTCTCTCTCTCTCTCTCTCTCTCTCTCTCTCTCTCTCTCTCTCTCTCTCTCTCCCCTGTATATTTTTCTGCCTTGCCTTTTAACCTTCCTTTATCAATATTTAGGTTTATACTTATTCGATATTCTCTAATTCTCTATCACTCCTTATTTCCCTTAATCCCCCTTATCCTCCCTCCTCCTCCTCTTCCTCCCTACCCCCCTCGTTTAGTTGGCTCTGCTCACAAAAGAAAGACAAAATGCGGCAATTGGTGATAAGAGGATGGCCCTCTGACCGCTTGTACTTAATGACCGAACAAGTCATTTGGGATACGAAACTCTCTCAAAAAATGTATTGTAATGGCGGCCACTTTTCAAAACAGCAGATTACATTTCGACAAGTGCATGTATATATATATTATATAATATAATATAATATATATATATAATATATATATATATATATACATATATATATACATATATATATATATATATATATATATATATATATATATATATATATATATATATATATATATATATGTGTATATATATATATATATGTATATATATATATATATATATATAATATTATATAGTTCTGTATATGTATATACAGAACTTTGTATCCACATATGTCAGACCAATCCTGGAGTATGCAGCTCCAGCATGGAGTCCATATCTAGTCAAGCATAAGACTAAACTGGAGAAAGTTCATAGGTTTGCCAGCAGACTAGTACCCGAACTGAGGGGTATGAGCTATGAGGAGAGACTACGGGAATTAAACCTCACGTCACAGGGAGACAAAAGAGTTAGAGGGGACATGATCACCACATACAAGATTCTCAGTGGAATTGATAGGATAGATAAAGACAGACTATTTAACACAAGGGGCACACGTACTAGGGGACACAGGTGGAAATTGAGTGCCCAAATGAG
>NC_091150.1:31095782-31110782 GCF_040958095.1 Procambarus clarkii | reverse complement strand
GGCTATTCCTACTGATGCATATAACAGGCTCATGAAATAAATGGGCCTCTAGAAGTAGGTTTCAACTTAGCCGAGGCAGCATAACAGCTCTTGCTTGCAGTTTCACCAGGTTCCTTATATGATAGTTCCCTATGTGATAGTTTCAAAGAACATTCTCATGAATAAATGAGTTTCTAGGAGCAGGCTTCAGATGAGCTGAGGCAGGATAACAGCTCTTGCTTGCAGTTTCACCAGGTACGTCAGTTGACAGCCCTTATGAACCCTAGTCTTAGTTTAAAAGATGTGGATGATATCATCAGTCTTGGGAGAGAGAGAGAGTGAGAGCGAGCGCTTGAGAAGTGTGTCGAATGATTCTTCATCTCTCTCTGGCCTATATACACGCTACACTCTACCTTACACTATCTACACCCTATCCTACATACATGCTATACACCTTCCACAGATTCAAAGTCAATGGGTAACTATTTTATTTTTGAATATGTCGTAAATTATGGCACTTGTTCCACCTCGCCCTCAGCCCCTCTCCACCCCGCCCCCCTACCCTGTACACTGGTCCACTGGCCAGGCGTTGCTGGGGGACAGGTGGACACCATATCAACTGTCTACCTGTCACGGCTTGCGGGGGTTCACTATACTTGAGTGGAGGCTTCGGTCACCACCCACACCACAGTCTGGGGCAGCGTCACCACCCACACCACAGTCTGGGGCGGCGTCACCACCCACACCACAGTCTGGGGCGGCGTCACATACTCCAAGACAGACGGTCCAGCGAGCAATATTTTGCTCTCATAAACTCGTAAAGCACCGATGACCTCCCCTTCATCAGCAGGGAAGCACCTACTTTATCACAGCTTCAAACAGCCTCCACAAGATGCCTCCACAAAGTCAGTCTCAAGCTGCCTTCACAAACAACATGTGAAACACTGCCGGATGTAAGCCTCACCAACATGTGAAACACTGCCGGATGTATGCCTCACCAACATGTGAAACACTGCCGGATGTATGCCTCACCAACATGTGAAACACTGCCGGATGTAAGCCTCACCAACATGTGAAACACTGCCGGATGTATGCCTCACCAACATGTGAAACACTGCCGGATGTATGCCTCACCAACATGTGAAACACTGCCGGATGTATGCCTCACCAACATGTGAAACACTGCCGGATGTAAGCCTCACCAACATGTGAAACACTGCCGGATGTATGCCTCACCAACATGTGAAACACTGCCGGATGTATGCCTCACCAACATGTGAAACACTGCCGGATGTAAGCCTCACCAACATGTGAAACACTGCCGGATGTAAGCCTCACCAACATGTGAAACACTGCCGGATATAAGCCTCAACAACATGTGAAACACTGCCGGATATAAGCCTCAACGACATGTGAAACACTGCCGGATATAAGCCTCAACAACATGTGAAACACTGCCGGATATAAGCCTCAACAACATGTGAAACACTGCCGGATATAGGCCTCACCAACATGTGAAACACTGCCGGATATAAGCCTCACCAACATGTGAAACACTGCCGGATATAGGCCTCACCAACATGTGAAACACTGCCGGATATAAGCCTCACCAACATGTGAAACACTGCCGGATATAAGCCTCAACAACATGTGAAACACTGCCGGATATAAGCCTCAACAACATGTGAAACACTGCCGGATATAGGCCTCACCAACATGTGAAACACTGCCGGATATAAGCCTCACCAACATGTGAAACACTGCCGGATATAAGCCTCAACAACATGTGAAACACTGCCGGATATAAGCCTCAACAACATGTGAAACACTGCCGGATATAAGCCTCAACAACATGTGAAACACTGCCGGATATAAGCCTCAACAACATGTGAAACACTGCCGGATATAGGCCTCACCAACATGTGAAACACTGCCGGATATACAACTTCCAGAAACTGTAACACCAAGGGGGGTTCTTCAGAACAGGTTCCTTAAAATACGTCTTTAATAAGCTTTGTGGACCAAATTAATTTGACAAGAAGAGACACATTGGACTGATTAGTGCAAGAGAAGAGTGAGGCTCTCTGTCAGGGGGGAGAATAGTTCGCCTCTCTCTCTCTCTCTCTCTCTCTCTCTCTCTCTCTCTCTCTCTCTCTCTCTCTCTCTCTCTCTCTCTCTCTCTCTCTGTGAGAATGGGGGGGGGGGGTGGCAAGAGTAAAGAGAGCCTCTCTATGACAGAGGAAAGAGGCAGCTGAAGAGCCGTCCGTCACACAAAGGAGCGCAATAAGGCAAAACAGAAGTCACCCTCTTCAGTAAGAGAGGCCTCGAGGCCCAGCTGTGGTCGCAAGCAGAAAGCGTTATTTTCCCTTGCTCAATCGAAGACTATTAATATCAGCTTGTAGTTTTTTCAGTCTTCTCCAGAAGTAATTTTCATGTTCCTTTTTGTGTCATTTGCAAAAAAGATGACAGGAAGCTGTGACTTTTATTTGTTACAGGACTGTGCCCTGAGGTACAGAGCTTTTCACTGTGTCTGAACTTTATTTTATTGAGACTCTTCTTGCTCTCTGCATTCATCTTGACAGAAAATGGAAAATTCAACGCCCTACTTTACTCGTTATTCATATTGATCTTATTTTATAGGCTATCACTCCATGGTCTATCACTCCACGGTCTATCACTCCATGGTCTATCACTCCATGGTCTATCACTCCATGGTCTATCACTCCCTTTTATGGTCTATCACGTCACACTCATCAAAAGCCTTTGCAAAGTCCATGTATATAACATCAGCATTTTGGTTTTCTTGTAATTCTTCCAGTTTGTCACAGTGGTTGAGTACTTGGGAAGGCCAACAGGACCTTCCTGTTTCACATCCACATTGACCTGGGATGTGAAGTTCAGTGTTCTCCATACAACTGGAGATGTCATTCCTAATCACCCTCTCAAAAACCTTTGCGTGTGATGTCAATAAGACTGGTCTATAGTTCTTTAGCGAAATCATGACATCCTTTCTGCAGTAGAGCTACATTTGCTAAAGAAGCTGTTCGGATCTTCCACTTTCAAGTTGTTTATTGGGGTGCTAACCTAACCCTGGTGTTTTTTTTTTTGCATTTCACTAATTTCTTTGTCATTCTCTGTGTATGAACCTTCAGCTGTAAGTACAGGTCCAATATTGGTGAAGAGTTTTTTATTTTGATTTCGAATATGTGAAAAATACGTTTACGTACCTTTCCTCCGAGGTGATATACCGGGTATGCTACCCTTCAAGCTGATATATCAGGGCCTCTAACCACCGAGGTGATACACTGAAGTATATCTACCCTCCAAGGTGATATACCAAGTCATCTACCCCTCCAAGGTGATACAAAATCGTCTTTCCAAAGGGAGAAAAACGCGAAATTCCATACAAGTGTTCCTGGTGGCCACTCCTGTTGCTCCGAGATCTGCGGTTGCAGCTGCGCCTGGAATAGTGCCGAGTGTGTGGAGACGCAGCTGCCGGCGAAAGCAACAGCTTCGAGCTGTTGCTTCTTCCATAGGCAAAAGCAACAAGCTTCGCCGAGTCGTCAAGTGGACGACGGGTTGGCCATATCCCGTCCAATCAGCTCTTAAGAGACCATACACCCGGGGCCTGGCGGGCAATCGTGACGCCACATCGTCCTCTTCCCCGTCGCGGCCTGGCGACCCTAATTGGGCCGGGGGCCGGAAGCCCTAACCCACCACCGAGCTTCCTCCGGCGCTAATTGGTGGCGTCCGAGCTGACCAGGTAATGTTGACCAGACCACACACACTAAAAGGTGAAGGGACGACGGCGTTTCGGTCCGTCCTGGACCATTCCCAAGTCGACTTGAGAATGGTCCAGGACGGACCAAAACGTCGTCGTCCCTTCACCTTCTAGTGTGTGGTCTGGTCAACATACTTTAGCCACGTTATTGTGATTCATCGCCTGACCAGGTAATACAGGCACCACAATAGAGAGCTGTAAACACCTGTGCCCCTATATCCCCTCCCCCGAGTGGGTGTCAACACCACACACCTGGCCAAGGTGCCAACGCCACACACCTGGACAAGGTGCCAACACCACACACCTGGCCAAGGTGTCAACACCACACACCTGGCCAAGGTGTCAACACCACACACCTGGGCAAGGTCTCACTCCGTGGTAATTCATGGTGAAAGTGGACAAAGTCATTCACTCTATCACTATCGTAACCTCGCATCTCAGCTACAACGGTCCGTTCCCCCACACCCATCTTGCGTAGGAGGTGGTGGGGGGGTGGGGGTGGGGGGGCTCTATTTCCCCCCCCCCCACCCGTCTCCACCCCCGCCGCCCCCCACATCCCCCCCCCCCCCCCCACCCCCTCTAGCGCCCCACTTAACTTCACATACGGACTTTCCCTTTTTCATGTGACGTCAGAGTAGGTCACGAAGTCGTCCATCTCTCAGATAGTAAATACACACATAGATCCTTCCATCCTCCCCCCCCCCCCAACATGGATGGACACTGGAACCTCCCCCTGCCCCCTATAATTTTTTTTATTATTATTTTCTACCGCAGACGTGGCCGGACATTTACAATGCTAATCAGCATATGTACATTTTCTTCTGTCCTCCATGGACAGGGTTAGGGATGTGTTAAACATATAGTTCAGGGGTTTATTGAACAATCAACCACAGAAGGTGATTCGATGCTTTTAAAATGCTAAGCTAACCTACATACATAACACAAATACATAGATACATACAGATTTACGTATGCCCTACATACAGTGTTCGATGTGTCTTTTACATAGTGTCACTAATGTGCATTTACAAAGGTGAAATGTAATTCTGATCAGCTTCCATATATACTTTATACACATACATATACATACACACACACACACACATATACGTACATATACATATACATATATACACACACACATTCATTCACATACATTTGTCTCATTTACTCTGACAGGGTGAGATAGCTGATAGAGAAACTAGTGTGCAATTAAGCACTTAATCACTGAAGGTGATTAAGGTGCTCAGGTTAAGTTACAGGTTATATAAGCTCAGGTTATATAGTTACATCACATACATACATTGTATAATTGATACATTACATGATCAATCTTGGGTACAAGTCCAATATATCATCAAGTGTTCCAGTGCTCATATAGTAATTACAGAGTTCAGCATACCTTAGCCCAGGAGGGCGAAAGTCAGTCAGTATGGGACATTCTACAATATAATGTTCAAGAGAGTGCATGTTTTCTCTTTCACAAAGTTGACACATTGTGTACTCGACATTTGGGTTTTGAGAAAGTTGCCAGATACGTCTATATCCCAGGCGTATTCTGGCCACTATAACATCACATTGCCGAGTTCTTGTTCTATTAGTCCCATATGTGAATGTCTCCTCACGATATCTATCATAATATTTAATGCTACAACTTTCAGGTCTTTGAGAATTTGTTAGGTCGGTGAGATCTTCATTAGATATTTGTTTAAGTATTCTCTTTGTCACTGCTAATGAAACACCCATATCAATTTCTACCACTGGTTTTCTACAGGCTGACTTTGCAAGCATATCAACAGTGTCATGCCTTGAGATGTCAACATGTGATGGTATCCATAGGAATTTAATTTAAAATCTGTTTTCTTTAGCAGCTAAAACATTCATTCGAATATCACTGACTATTTTCTCGGTGTCACTACTATGTGCGTTCAATGCCAGGAGTGCACTCTGCGAGTCACAGTATATAAGTCCACTGCCTTTGTCTTTTAAAAAATCAGTGGCAAGGTATATGCCTGCAAGTTTGGTTTGAGTTGTACTTGCCCAGTCATTGACGCGCTTCATTGCTGTATGTACGAGAGTAGATTGTTCAAATATATTACATGCACATCCGGTACATCGTCCACCTTCTTCTACAGAGCCGTCGGTATAGCACTGATACACATCGTTACCCATACCCTGAGTGATGCTTTTCAGTGTTAACTGTTTTAATAATGTAGAGTGTACACTATCTTTCTTGGGCGCATTTACAAAAGCAACTGATAGATCCCAGTTATTCCATGGTAGTGGGATATTGGTAGTGATTGGCCGGTAAGATACGTCTCGCAGGTCAGGTTATGGAACTGATGTTTGGGGTTTGGCCTCGTGACCTCTGACCCGACTGCTTGACCCCGCGACGTGCACGAGACTCGTGGGGTCCCTTCACGCTATCGCTCCTCATTTGTTAGCCCTAAATGATGGCTGTAATGTTGTGTGTGTGTGTGTGTGTGTGTGTGTGTGTGTGTGTGTGTGTGTGTGTGTGTGTGTGTGTGTGTGTGTGTGTGTGTGTGTGTGTGTGTGTGTATGTGTGTGTGTGTGTGTGTGTGTGTCTCTCTCTCTCTCTGACACACACACACACACACACACACACACACACACACACACACACACACACACACCAGTGTGAGAGGCCTTAATAGCCAGGAGGTGGTCGCCTGCTCCTCTTTGAACATGTTTTAAGTCGCTTCGTGATGAGTGATTGTGGACCAGGTGTGTGGACCAGGTGTGTGGACCAGAGGTGTGTGGACCAGAGGTGTGTGGACCAGGTGTGTGGACCAGGTGTGTGGACCAAAGGGGTCTATTGAAAAAGGTGTTACCAGCTCTAGTTACGAAAAGCTATAGAAACAGGTTTTCTGGTGTCCCGGGTCAAGCGCTCCCCGCCACACCTGTCGTGGTGTACCACACTGCCTAGAACCCACTGCCTAGAACCCACTGCCTAGAACCCGCTGACTAGAACCCACTGCCTAGAACCCGCTGACTAGAACCCACTGCCTAGAACCCGCTGACTAGAACCCACTGACAAGAACCATGTGTCTAGAACCCACTGACAAGAACCCCAGATGTTTGAATCTGGCTGATTTTATGAGCCATTATTCAGAATTAGGTGATCACAGCAACTAAAGTTAGTGCTTTATTGAAAGTTATGGGACATATTCCCATAGGAATTAGTGATCAAGCTGCGTGTGTGTGCGTGTGCTTGCGTGCGCGTGGGACTGCGTGGGTGTGAATATATGCATGTGTGTGTGAGAGAGTCCTTGAGCGGGCTTGCGAGTGTATATGCTTTTGCGTGCTCGCGTATTTACCTGGGATTGCGTTTGTGTGCGTGCGCTTGCGTGCGTGACCTCCCTCCATGTCGTTTCATTGTATTATGTGAGTCACGGCTAATACCCCGAGGTGACTTTCACTGTCCACTCTCAGGTAAACCACACCTGGTGTACCCACACACCTGGTGTACCCACACACCTGGTCTACCCACACACCTGGTGTACCCACACACCTGGTGCACCCACACACCTGGTGTACCCACACACCTGGTGCACCCACACACCTGGTGTACCCACACACCCGGTGTACCCACAGCCGCCACCTTGAACGAGACATTTACTATTGCACAAAATATATTGTACAAACGACATCAAAATCTGAAGGAAATTTTCACTCCCTCACAATATAATATTAACCCATTTATTTACCCACAAAACCAACTATTTTTTACCAAATAATGAGTTAGTTTTCGATATAAAACATTGCTCAAATATATATGGAATTATGTAGGCTCTATAGACATATATATATTCCTAGCCTACACATGATGCAAGAGATGCCAGTTTAAAAGTGTTTATTAAATTGATAAGAAATATGACAAGGTTGTAAATTGTTTAAGATCGAAGAAAAATGGTGTGGTGGAGTCCCTGAACACTCCAGGATGGTTGGTGGCCAGCCAGGTAATGTGTTCGGAATTCCTGTGTTGTAACACACTGGTAACTCCGCTTGACGTCATTCTTAAGACCCTCACACAGTTAGTGTGTGTGTGTGTGTTACATAAATATATGTAGCAGATATAACAGAAAAATAGATTGGTTAGAAAGGCGGGGTCCAAGAGCTAATAGCTCGATTCTGCAGACACAAATAACAAATAAATAGAAAATACACATTCACACAAATACACACACACAGGCATATATACTCTCCACCATTTCGACAACAACAACCCATTTCAATTTAACTTTCCTCCCGTTCCAAAAGAGTGTGAAGAATACCAATGAGAGAGAGAGAGAGAGAGAGAGAGAGAGAGAGCAAGCATCTCGCTTTCTCTCAACCTGCCCATTTACAGTTTAAGATCCCAGCCATTACCGGCTCTCTGACAAGAGCCTGCACACCCGAGCCTCCCTAGGCCTACTCTCCTGCAATCTGGTCACCAGCCTCCCCTCCCCCCTTCCCGCCTTTATAGCGCCATCTACATTGAAAAGGGATAAGAAGCTAAACTACTACAGTCGACCCGGTCTCACATTTGACGACCGTTCGATCTGAAGTGGTTTTGAGAAGCCACGAGCGGATTAAACCTATACAAACCTGCTTTACCCCATCGAGGTCGATGCTTATTTGTTCGAGAAGGTGTTTTAAAGGCGCTTCAGTTGTTGTGAAGCTCCCAACGTTCCCACTGGCGTTAATAGTGTGGGTTGGGGTTCCCATGCAGCACAGGGTTCAACACAACTCTTTATTGCAAGCGCACAATATCTACACTCATTCTTCACCAATATCAGTTTGAGAAACGGTCATCATTGTGCTTTTGCTCCACAACGATTGCCGCCACCATCATTAAGATATCTAGAGCGAAGTACAAGGCCAGTACCGTGCCATCAGCGGCTCTGCAACGTCTCACAGAGGGGCAGATGACAGAGGGACAGACGACAGAGGGGCAGACGACAGAGGGGCAGATGACAGAGGGGGCAAGAACTGAAATCAAGGAGAAGGGTGAACGTGATATCAAGCCAGGAAAGAAGAGGGCAAGTTCCTATGGATTGTTCTGTGTGGAGACGAACTGAAGATGTGCTGGCTGCCGAAGACGCTGAAGGAGACAGTAATGATCCCTTCATCCCCAACACTATTTTTGCTTACAAGTCTGGAGCATCAGCTCACATGATCACTCTGGCAAGGTGACCCCAGGAAAGGAGGATAGAGGAGCAAGTCAGTGCATCTGTACACTTCAGACGTAGCCAACAACCTTACTCATTACGGACGAAAAGACCAAAGAAGGAATCAGTTACTGCAAGAACTCGTCTTGGACCTAAGTACCCTTGGGGGAGCGGTTTGTTGAACTTTGAACCGTTGTTCCTTATTTTAAAACGTTCCCCCAAGTGTCCACCCGCAAGCTGATGTAAACTTGAGAGTTGTGCGATATTAATTCCTTGTTTTAGACTGTTAAACAGATCAGTTAAGAGTGTCCCAGGGTGCAGGTCACGGGATGAACAGCCCGGTCCACTCACAGGACGAAGGATGCTGCCTAATAACTGGGCCTCCTCCCTCCCCTCGGCATATTTTAAACCATTAGCCACCACCACCACCACCACAGCCACTACCTGGTTGATGGGGTTCAATCACAATAACCACCACCACAACCACCACCACAGCCACCACCACCACCACCACCCCCACCACAACCACAGCCACCACCACCACCACCCCCACCACAACCACAGCCACCACCACCACCACCTGCCGGCCCTCACCAACACACTAACACCAGAGAGCAACAGAGCAACAAACGCTCCCCCCAACGCTCGGCTTAACTCCACCTACAAACACCACAAAAATAACGCGCGAAATGAAGAAAGGAGAACAAATATTGCCATATACATTTACCTTCACAGTTACTCTCGGAAAGACTACCATAAAACTTTGAGCAAATATGAAGAAAAAACAATACAGTTCCCAGAGAGTTTTGGATATATTGATGAAGGTCGGGGTCAGCGGCTCCTCAGCTCTATTTCTCACTCCGTTAAGAAAATTGAACTGTTTCTATCTGACGAGAAGCGTACGAACCCCAGCAACCCCTCTAACCTATTGAGGCCCATCAATAGAAAACGTCAATGTTAGGTTTTTAACCAATACGTCGCGTCTGTAAAGGAATCCACCAGTCCGTCAAAACCTGCGTAGTAAAAAAAAAAAAAAAAAAAAGGCACCGTAATATTGAGGTTTTCTATGGGTCGACCTCGATAGGGTAAAGTGGGTTGCTTGGGTTCGTACGCTTCTGGTTAGGCTAAATACTCACACTTCTTAATGTAAATCAACAATTTACATTAAATTGTTAATGTAAATCAACAATTTACATTAACAGCAGCGGCCGCGCTCTTGACACAACAAGCACAGCTCAGAAAAGGCTACTTTCCTTACAAACAAACCAACACAACTTGCAAGAAATATTGCAAGATGGATGCAAGTTACCTTTTTGTAAAGTGGTGTTCAATATGGTGGTGGTTAAGGCTTCACACAAGACAAGACTCGCCCGCCTTAATACAACCACCATTTACAAACCTCTAAATGAACTGAACTCTTGACAACGTCGGAATATCGCCAAGAACACACAGTAATGTATGGAAGATCATCTACACGTTATCTCTAGTAACCTCTAGTGACGTCGGCTTATATAACGTCGGATAGATAACCTCTATCTCTAGTGACGTCGGCTTATATAACGTCGGATAGATAACCTCTATCTCTAGTGACGTCGGCTTCTGCAACCTTACAAGGCTTTCCCCACTCTGTGAACACAGCAAGTGTTACACATAAGTGTTGACGGCTGAGAGGCGGGACCAAAGAGCCAGAGCTCAACCCCCGCAAGCACAACTAGGTGAGTACACACATGTTATATGGGTGTGTTACACACGCCTTAAGGACCCGCGTGGCTCAACCACCCAAAGTAAACAAAGCTAATTTAACCAAACCAAATGTTCATATTTAAGAATGCGTCTTTGGGGCTCGACCGCTGGATGGAATGGACTTGGTTTGAGGACGGGCGGCTGTTTTTACAACCACGTAGTGCTTCAGAGAAATGAAAACAAAGCCGCGCCGTGATTGAGGAAAGCTGTAGAGGTTTCGTAAATAATCGCGCAAATACTTCATGAATCTTGGTGCTGTAAAACAGGTCTGAAAAAGGCGGGAGAAATAAGGAGTCACACTGCGGTCCCGAGTTAACCCTTCGCGGGTGAACTGCTACAGAGACGCAGCCTTGGCGGGCTCCACGCCCCCCATCTCCCTGTTTTTTTCTTCCCCCTTGAAGACACGATGGTTGCGTGGGACCCGGCGGTGCCCGGGTCCACCGAAAGCTTCACGAGGCTCACTGTAACCTCGAACTGTCAGACAGACATTCTCCTGCAAACATAGATGACGTGAGCTAAGATGTTCTCAGATACTTACCTCTCAAGTCTCTATACCACCTTCCAGGGAGGTGCCTCCAGGTCACTCAGGTACAGTAATCACAGAACACCCACCTGTTTTCTCCCTCAATAACGTATATATATATATATATATATATATATATATATATATATATATATATATATATATATATATATATATATATATATATATATATATATATATATATATATATATACATACATAATGTGTGTGTAAACACTTGCCCGTATGAAGCGTTATTTACCCAAACAACTTGTAACTCTTGTTTACACTGCAGGAGTGTTGCAAACTCTTGAAATGCTAAACAAATTAAACTGAACATTAATAATAGAGCCCCACGACGCTTTTCAGGAAATTTAAGCATATTTCAGCATCCTGTCTGGAAGTTCACTTATATTCCAAACCACAGAGTTAAATATACATCAGGCAACCTATATAGATACTACATAGCGTTCACAACCTATATAGATACTACATAGCGTTCACAACCTATATAGATACTACATAGCGTTCACAACCTATATAGATACTACATAGCGTTCACAATCTATATAGATACTACATAGCGTTCACAACCTATATAGATACTACATAGCGTTCACAACCTATATAGATACTACATAGCGTTCACAATCTATATAGATACTACATAGCGTTCACAACCTATATATAGATACTACATAGCGTTCACAATCTATATAGATACTACATAGCGTTCACAACCTATATAGATACTACATAGCGTTCACAACCTATATAGATACTACATAGCGTTCACAATCTATATAGATACTACATAGCGTTCACAACCTATATAGATACTACATAGCGTTCACAACCTATATAGATACTACATAGCGTTCACAATCTATATAGATACTACATAGCGTTCACAACCTATATATAGATACTACATAGCGTTCACAATCTATATAGATACTACATAGCGTTCACAACCTATATAGATACTACATAGCGTTCACAACCTATATAGATACTACATAGCGTTCACAATCTATATAGATACTACATAGCGTTCACAACCTATATATAGATACTACATAGCGTTCACAATCTATATATAGATACTACATAGCGTTCACAATCTATATAGATACTACATAGCTTTCACAACCTATATAGATACTACATAGCGTTCACAACCTATATATAGAGTTCACAAAATCAGTGAACGTGTCGTTCCCAAACATAGCCATGTTGCGTCGTAACACATGGGGTACACGCACAAGAGGACACATGGGGTACACTCAGAAGAGGACACATGGGGTATATTCACAAGAGGACACATGGGGTACACGCACAAGAGGACACATGGGGTACACGCACAAGAGGACACATGGGGTACACACAAGAGGACACATGGGGTACACGCACAAGAGGACACATGGGGTACACACAAGACGACACATGGGGTACACGCACAAGAGGACACATGGGGTACACACAAGACGACACATGGGGGTACACGCACAAGTTTTTTTTAATTTATTTTGACATATCAGGACATGCTAAGCAGCACAATAAATAAAACACAGGAGAAAAACTACAGAGCACAAAAACACACGCCGAAAGGGTACATAATCAGACACAAACACGGAACACATTACATAAAACAGGACATTAGACTCTGTATGTGTGCGGAAACTGATCCCTCGGACACCGGATACCGTACGCCTCCCAACCCAGCCAGTCAGCAGGCCGCGCCTCGCTACTAGAATACACAAAAGGGATCCGGATCCCATAATCCGGATCCGGATTCCATAATATCCGGAACCTGCGACACGAAGGCCTGCACACCGGGGGACCCAAATAGTCGTAGGGTCTCGGGGAAGTGGCGCCACACACGCTCCCACTTGATGGGCGGCCGGAGATTAGTCAAATAATCAGACACATTCTCAACAGGCAGAAATCCAACACCAGGCACGGCACCCTTCGAACAGGCACGGGTGCTCCAAGTAGCACGGGCTATGGTGATCCCGCAGTGGACTGACCTGGTACAGGAGCGGGGCTGTAATGATCGGCTAAAGTTAAATTAAACTAAAAATTAAAATATATATATATACTTCCTACACCCCCACAAGCACCTCACATACTCCCCCACCACACCCACCTCGTGGCCTAAAGCTAACCCCCCCCCTCCCCACACCCCCACAACCCCCCCCCCCCTCCTCTCTACCACACCTCCGCCACACCGTGAACAAACTTGAGAGGATAAAGGCAGGAAATAACGAGCTTGTGGATGGCAATTATAACCAGATCGTATTACCATCTTCCGGCTCCATAAAAGGTGCACCTTCGCCTCAAAATTAATATACTCGCCCAAGAATTTCATTCTGGAGGAAAATTGATATCGGGTCTTGTAATTATGGCTGAGATTGCCAGGGTAGGGCACCCCCACCCCCATCCTAGCCCACGGTAGGGGTCTCCCCCCCCTCCTAGCCCAGGGTAGGGCCCCCCCTCCCCCTCTGTCGTCGTCTGGGTTTCACGAAATATTTCGGCAAATGTGACTTAATATTATTACACACAAAAAATGGAATTACTGGTAAAGTAGGAAGATGGATCTTTGATTTGAGAGCGAACAGAACTCAGACTGTAATAGTCAACAAAATAAAACCCGGGTCATCCACCATGAAGAGTTCAGTCCCCCAGGGTACTGTTTTTACGGGCTCACCATAGTCCGTGCTATATGGACACTTCGTCCTGAGTAGCTAAATCTGAAACAACAACAAGGTACTGTGCTTCCTCCAGTACGTTTTCTTCTCTTCATATATTGGAAATAGACAAGGACACGATCCGTGGTACTGTATCATCCTTTGCAGGATGACACTAGGAGTTGTATGACAATAGACAAAATAGAGGACACAGCAAACCTCCAAATTTTGATTGTTGCCACCGGAGGCGGCTAGTTTATTGTGCACCCTATTCTCATCCTGTGAGCGGTAGCGCAAAAATGATTACAGAGGGCGCAAAAGGTCTTTATCAAATTGTTAATATAATGTTAATTACGTTAACAATGTAATTATGAGTGTCGATAGGGGTGGTGCATGGTTGTGGTGGTTGTGGTGATAGTTGTGGTGAAGACCCGCCACTCAATCTGGATCTGGATCTCAAGGTTACAACCACAACCTCACGAAGAAAAAAGACTGAAGTTATTCGTGGGTGAACAACCACGACCTCACGAACGATGGAGGTATACGAGCAGTATACCTGGAGTGGATTCTGGGAATTTTTCTCCTGGCCAAGCCTGGTCTGGGGCTACGCTTGACAACCGTGAGGGTCAGGCACACGGGCCTATTGCTGCATGCAACAGGCACGGTGAACACAGAATCCGTGACTGTTACGGCCCTTTTGGGTCGCAACTGGGTTCTTTCTCTGATGTTAGTAGAGTTTGGGTATCCGGCCCCAAGTTAGTAGTGGCTTTCAAGGGGTGTGTTCCATAACGCAAGTAAATTAAAGGGGAAGGGAGACAAAGGCACTAAACTTAAATATATATTGCTACCACCACCATAAATAAATATATAAACAGTCACACGCGGGGTTGCTATTAATACACTTATTATTTACAATAACTCGTCTTCCTCCGAAGACACGGGATGCTCCACGGTGCTCACGATGAGTAGCCCTGGTCCTCTTCTCGTGGCCTCACGATGAATCCTTAGATTCTCTAGACGAGTCTACCCCGGCCACAGGCCAGCCAAATCACAGTCCCACTGGGTGCACCGTCGTGGAGGCCTTCAACCACAAATCCAGCCTGTAGCTGGCAG
>NC_091150.1:31058282-31090782 GCF_040958095.1 Procambarus clarkii | reverse complement strand
ACACATTGGTACTAACGATAACATAGTTACTGCGAGTACTCACACTTGAAGAGGCTGGGCGGGAGAAGGAAGAGCGACATATGGTAGCGACATAGGCCTACACAAAATCTAAGCATGTAGTCTAAATCCTGACTACATGCTTCCCATTCTCGGCCCATAAGAATTACATAAGTCGGTTCAAGTTCGAGGCATTAATAAACTCGTAGGTAGATAAACATATCACTCTCATGCGTGCAAAATAACTTTAACCCGTGACAAAGATTCTTATAAACTTTTGAGTTAGACAGTATTTTATATTTGTGTCCACTGGGACTCTGGGCGAGGCGTATCTAGCGTAAAAACAAAAGAGGATCACTGTTAAGACATTTAGGCTGTATGTTCCAATATGGTGGTCCAATGCTTCACCCAGTTCCGGTTTTGGCGATGTATTCACATTCCAGTTACATGTAACTCAGTCAGTCATCCCCCGGGCCGGTCAACAACAGAAAATAGATCATGCAGTCCTTACCGCCAAATACAGAAAATGCGTTATGCAGTACTCACGGTCAACTACAGAAAACGGGTTATGCAGTACTCACGATCAACTACAGAAAATTGTTTTCTCAGGGCTGACAGCCAGCAACAGAAAACGGATCATGCAGCACTTGGGCCAACTGTAGAAAATGGATAAAATCTCCACCCATGACGACTCTACTTTTTATTTAAAAATATCAAATCACGTCTGAACATAATCATTACCTACCTAATTACAACAGTATGCATGACCTCCACCTTGTTTTGGACGAATGCACGCACGCACGCACGCACGTACGCACAGTCATAATTAGTGTGTGTGGGTGGAACAAATGAGAAGGTGGTGGAGGCCAAGACCGTCAGTAATTTCAGTCACATGACAAAGAGTACTGGGAAGACGGGACGCCACGAGCGCAGCTCTCATCCTGTAACTACACTTAAATAGTTACACAGCGCTTTGGGGTCTGGAGTTATATAGTCCTAAGAGCCCGGGGTTCGATTCCCGGTCCAGGCAGAAACAAATGGGCAGAGTTTCTTTCACCTAATAACCTATGTTCACCTAGCCGTAATATAGGTACCTGAGAGCTGCCACGGGCTGCATCCTAGGGATGTGTGTGTGTTAGAGAGATGTGAGGGGAAAATAGGTTGGAAGTCAGTATAATTGACAACCGACAGTTTGAAAGGCGGGGTCCATGAGCTAACACCTATAGATCCTGCAGGCGCGCGCACACACACACACACACACACACACACACACACGCACACACACACATACACACACACACTGTCACACCAGTTGATTGACAGTTGAGAGGCGGGACCAAAGAGCCAGAGCGCAACTCCCGCGCAAGTACAACTAGGTAAGTCCATCAGGTAAGCAACAGTTACCACATCGGCGCCACTTCACGGGCGGGAAAATGTGACGAAGGAAATATATATGAACTAGTTGAACCTTGACGCGGTAATCACTGGCTGCGCGGGTCATTAGCCACATCTATAATTGGTGCAAGTTGTGGCGCAGGCAACCATCAACCCAAATTATAGGCGCACGGAGCGTGACACTCCACTATAGCCTCTTCTTGCCTCAAGGGGGCTTTGAGAATTTGCAAGAGGTCCTGTGGTACAGTGGTCTACGTTCTCGACTCTCACAATCAAGAACCACTGGTTCGATTCCCGAGCGAGACAGAAATGGATGGCATCACGTTTCCGTTGACCTTATGTCTCTTGCCACCTAACAGTTATATAACAGGTCCGCGGGAGCCAGCCAACTGTTGTGGGCTGGACAATGTCAGTCGTGCTGCGGCCTAGCTGGCTGGGACCCCGATACAGACCCAACTGCGGGCTTCCTGTCCCCGATATCGGGAACATAATATATATATATATATATACAAAGTTGTTGATTTGTAGAACAAACGCCGGGTAACATATAATACACGTGTGGTCGCTGGAGTGTTTCAAGCGTAGGTTAGACATATATATGAATGAGTTTGGGTGGATATATAGAAAGGAGCTGCCTCGTATGGCTATTACGCCTTCTACAGTTTGTTTAAATGTTTATCTTCATGTTCTTATGTAAACGTTATGTCACCAACCACTGCGTCACGGGGGACTGCTTGTTGAACTTGAAACAGTTATTCCTTGTACATACTCAAGGGGAAGGAAATTATCAAGAGAAAGCGCCAAGGCATTACGGCTATATAGCGCTTGGAAGGGATTAGGATAAGGATTTGGGATGGGGGGGAAGGAATGGTGCTCAACCACTTGGACGGTCGGGGATTGAACGCCGACTTGCATGAAGCGAGGCCGTCGCTCTACCGTCCAGTCCAAGTGGTTGTAAATACACTCAAAGATACCAACAGATCTTAAGACCTTGCGTTACCCTTAAGGAGACGTGAAGCGTTTCCCACGTCCAGTTGGACTTTTAACAGAAAGTTAGAAAACCCGTGAGAAGTCCAAGTGGGCAAGTTGCCTCGGCCTGGCCGCCCCCCCCCCCTCCCCCCCGGGGGTCAACAAAGGTCACCACCCAACACGTCACGCGCTTCCCATTTTCTGTTCCCTGTTCTTGTTCATTTTCCTCAGCCCGAATTGCAGGCGGAGACTCTTGCAAATTACCCTTTCCTCAGGTAAGGTTATAATAGACCTGTGGAACAGCCAGGAAATGTATGCAATCTTCTCTCTATCTGTCTGTCTGTCTGTCTGTCTGTCTGTCTGTCTGTCTGTCTCTTTCTGTCTCTGTCTCTGTCTCTGTCTCTGTCTCTCTCTCTCTCTCTCTCTCTCTCTCTCTCTCTCTCTCTCTCTCTCTCTCTCTCTCTCTCTCTCTCTCTCTCTCTCTCTCACACACACACACACAACGCCAGTGGCTGAGTGGAGAGCATGCTGGATACATAGTCCTGTGGTCCGGGGTTCGATTCTCGGCGCCGGCGAAAACAGATTTGCAGAGTTTCTTTCAGCCTGATGCTTCTGTTATCTAGCAGTAAATTGGTACCTGGGAGTTAGACAGCTGTTACGGGCTGCTTCCTGTGTGTACTCACCTATTTGTACTCACCTATTTGTGCTTGCACGCACGCGCATGTGTGTGTGTGTGTGTGTGAAAAAATTAATTAGTAGTTAGCAACAGTTGATTGATTGGCAGTTGAGAGGCGGGCCGAAAGAACAGAGCTCAACCCCCGCAAGCACAACTAGGTGAATACACCGAAGAGCGAAAAAACCTTGTAAGACAACATCAACATGGGTTCAGGGATGGCAAATCATGCCTCACAGGATTAATTTAATTATATAACCAGGCAACGAAAATCAGGCAAGAAAGAGATAGCTGGGCAGACTGCCTGTTTTTGGATTGCCAGAAAGCCTTTGACACAGTACCACACAAGAAACTAGTCCACAAGCTGGAGATGCAGGCTGGAGAGAAAGCGAAGGTACTCCACTGGATAAGGGAGTACCTCAGCAACAGAAGACAGTGAGTCACTGTGAGGGGCGAGGTCTCGGAGTGGCGAGGCGTCACCAGTGGAGTCCCGCAGGGTTCAGTCCTTGGACCTATACTGTTTCTGATGTACGTAAATGATCTTCCAGAGGGTATAGACTCGTCCCTCTTAATGTTTGCTGATGATGCAAACATTATGAGGAGGATTATGACAGAAGAAGACAATGTATAGGCTACAGGATATAGCCTAAATATATAAATAAATATATATAGGCTAAAGAATAAGGCTACAAGATGACCTAAACAAACTGAAGGAATGGTCAAACAAATGGCTACTAAAGTTCAACCCAAGTAAATGTAAGGTGATGAAACTAAGCGGAGGAAATAGAAAGCCAGACACTAGATACCGAATGGGAGACGAAGTCCTTCACGAAATGGACAGAGATAATGATCTAGTTGATATCACACCAAACCTTTCTCCTGAAGCCCACATAAACAGAATAACATCAGCGGCGTATGCAAGGCTGGCTAACATCAGAACTGCCTTCCGAAACCTGCGTAAGGAATCCTTCAGAACCTTGTATACCACATATGTAAGGCCAATCCTGGAGTATGCGGCCCCAGCATGGAGCCCGTACCTTGTCAAGCACAAGACATAGCTGGACAAATTTTGTTCAGAGATATGCCACTAGACTAGTCCCAGTAGTAAGAGGCATGAGTTATGAGAAAATGCTGCGTGAACTGTACCTAAAGTCGTTGGAAGACCGAATAGCTCGGGGTGACATGATCTCCATATACAAAATTCTCAGGGGAATTGATAGGGTAGGCAAGGATAGATTATTTAACACGGGTGTAACACGCACAAGGGACACAGGTGGTAGCTGAGTACCCAAATGAGCCACAGGAATGTTAGAAAGAACTTTTTCAGTGTCAGAGTAGTTAACGGATGGAATGCATTAGGCAGTGATGTGGTGGAGGCTGACTCCATACACAGTTTCAAATGTAGATATGATAGAGCCCAGTAGGCTCAGGAATCTGTACACCAGTTGATTGACAGTTGAGAGGTGGGACCAAAGAGCCAGAGCTCAACCCCCGCAAACACAACTAGGTGAGTACACACACACACACACACGCACACACACACACACACACACACACACACACACACACACACACACACACACACGCACACACACACACACACACACACACACACACACACACAGACACACACACACACACACACACACACACACACACACACACACACACACACACACACACACACACACACACACGCACACACACACAGACACACACACACACACACACACACGCACACACACACACACACACACACACACACACACGCACACACACACACACACACACACACACACACACACACACACACACACACACACACACACACACAGACACACACACACACACACACACGCACGCACACACACACACACACACACACACACACACACACACACACACACACACACACACACACACACACACACACACACACACACACACACACACACACACACACACACACACACACACACACACACACACACACACACACACACACACACACACACACACACACACACACACACACACACCACCGTACAAGCCAGACCATAAAGGAGGGCTGAGAGGGCTTCACAGACACCCTACAAACTGAATGCAAAATTCCCAATACTTTGAGATATAAATAAGACCAAACAACCAACACTGGGGTCAGCCGAGGGGGGGGGGGCAAGACACGGGGGGGGCAAGACACGGGGGGGGGGGAGGGACGGGGGGGGGCAGGACACGGGGGGGGGGGCAGGACACGGGGGGGGCAGGACACGGGGGGGGCAAGACACGGGGGGGGGGGGCAGGACACGGGGGGGGGGAGGGACGGGGGGGGCAGGACACGGGGGGGGAGGTGTAACGGGGGGTGGGGGAAATATCTCTATCTTATCCATTATTCCACCCCCCAGTTAACTAACGAGGCCGGGGGAAACAGCTCTCTCTAGTCCGTTATCCCGTCCCCAGTTAGCTAACTATTCTAGAGCACCCTCCAGAGTTCCTAAGGCAACCTCTCTGGTTCAACACCTTGTAACCTAGGTATTCGACAACCTAGGTGCTAAGACTACAAGGCGCCGTCACTTGATCAGTTACCCGAAACTCTAGAGAGAACTCTAGAATACAGAATCATTGCCACAAACGTATAAGAGAAAAAGAGAGGAAAGAAATGAATAGTGAAGTAATTAGTGAGGGTTTGGGGTGAGAGGTAGGGAGGTGGGAGGGGCGAGGAGAGTCATTAGTTGAAAGTGTGAGTTTAGAGAGGGGTGGAGGGAGAGGTGTAGATAGGTAGAAGGAGAAGAGTAGATAGTAGAAGTAGAAGAGTAGATAGTAGAAGACGAAATGCTGCCACCATCCATTCATGATCATTACATACAAGACAAGGAATGGAACTTGTCTGTATCACAAAATTCTCAAAAGATGTTATCAAGAGATCATTATTAGTATGGTCCCATCTTTATCATGTACTCATTCTAAACCATGAAACCAGTAACTACAGAGGCTTTCTCACCTCAACTCAAAATCTCTAGGGAACAAAGTTAAACACAATTTAAATAATAAATTCATAATTATATTTCACATGAAGTATCATAATTTAGCAATTCAATTAAAATGTTCCAGTTTAATATGCAAAGTGAGTCATCATCCAAGAATTCGAGAACCCTACAACTTGACTGCCCCTGATCATCACACAACATATGTAAACACGACCAAGTCACCTAAATGTTCACTCACCGAGGACTGAGTCTAAGTTGAATAGAGAGGGGGGGGGGGGGGTCTGCAATTTTCAGGCAGCGTCACCCCCCGTCTGGTGACGGCCTATCTCGACGGCTGGCCTCTGCTCTGCTCCGCTGGCCGGTCTCCTATTGCCTCATGCTCGATAGCTCTCCGAGTTTATATTGGGGAACCTAGTAGCTAACTCCGCCCACAAGTAGATAGCCTCCGGCACTACCAAGCCACTCCTTAAACGTCGGCATGTTTGAAGGCTACCCGGCTCCAATTATACGCTTAGCGGAAGCAAGGTGAAATTCTCATGATCTGACCTCAGGTCACTTGGGGTCGTTAACGGTTAGAGGTGTGAGATCTCAGGCAGACAACTGGCGCCTCTCCGATCCTTGTCTGTGACTCATGTACTCTATGTATGTATTAACCTAAACCAAACACTTTTACAGTGTTACATCTCCCCTTCTCCCCGAAAATAAAGTTTTTGCAACACTGCTAAAGCAAGCTAGCTGTGTGCGACAACTTTATTAACGAAAAGAATACATCCTAGCTAAACAAATATACATCATCCTACTCTAAAAAATGAAATATATAGACAGACGTCCATTGTCTCTGGCTGGGCGACGTCACTGCTTGGTCTTGTAGATAATCCTGTACCACATTTCTTCAACACAACTGCCTCCGTCGCTTCTCCGTCGTTAACGCACAACAACACTTGGTCAACCCGAAAGCCGTTACTACTTGAACTGCGCACAGGACCGTGGAATTCGGTTGTCCCAGCTGATCTGTAATTGGCCCTACGTCAGTCACCATGAGAGACGTATATTGGGGTTCTTCACAGCTATAGGGACTACAAGTTTCGAGACCTTCATATAGTTGCCAACAGTAGAAATCCCATCCTACTCTTCTTCCTCCCTGTTGCTCCAGCACGCCTCCTTCAGAGAGCTACTTCTGACAGCCACATCAAGTCCGCATGACACAGGAAGAATCACTCAACAGAGCAACATGCTTGTAGGAGGGGCGGCCAGTTAAGGCAAACGATCCTGTCTTGCAATTACGCTCCATGCAATGATGCTGATACCAGCAAGGGACACGAGGCATCGTGTCTCACTCAGCTTGTCTTATCTTCTTTCTTCTCTCTTCTTTCTTCTCTCTTCTTTCTTCTCTCTTCTTTCTTCTCTCTTCCTCCTCCCATGGGTCTTTGACAAGCGACCTGGGGTCCATTGGGGTCCGTCCGTCCTGGGGTCCATCCTGGGTAGACCGATGTTGGTGGGACAGACTGGAGTCGTTGTTGCTCCTCTTCCATCATTACTGGGTCGTCTGGGGTCGTCTGCAGAACGACCTGGGGTCCACTGGGGGTCCGTAAGTCTTGGGGTCCACTGGGTAGACCAATGTTGACCGACCGAGAGGACTGCATCTTGGGGTCCCCGGGGGTGGTGGTGGTGGTGAAACCATGACCTCCAGGTAGTGGGCTGGTCGTGGTGGTGGTGATAAACGCCCGTGAGTATGGTACACAGCAGCCGTCTCCCTCTTCTGTATGTGCGTCTCTCCTCTCTTCTGGCTCCCACCTGTGGGTGAACATAAAGGCGACAATACCCGTGTTCCATCTTGTTGTGTGACCCTCTAGTTTGTATAGGGTTCACACAGTCCAATTATAAGCTCTCCTCCTGGCAACAACTACACTTAAATTTTAATAATCCACTTAACTCTGAATGATATTGACTTGGTGGAACATAAAACAGTAACAGAGGAAAGTTAGAGAAGAGAGAATAAGGTCATCACTACTTTTAACTTGTCACAAAAAAAAATCAACACTAATAGACAAAACACTAGCCTAAACTTAACTGTACCGTTCCTAATCTTAAGTACATAATTAACCATTACTCCCACCCTTAACCTACAGCCACCTACGTGACCCAGAGTGTCTCCCTAGCTTCTCCGCCGGTCAACAACTCCAAACTGTTGCCACCCCTGTGACCAGACTATCTAACGTCGAGCGTCCCCAACGTGAAGTCTACTGACATACTAAGCCTCCCCCTAGCATGCTGTACAAGACCAGTACACCTCGGGTTATTGCGTTCAAATGGAGTAAAACAGTCGATCGCAATAATCTGAGCAGAACCACCACTTAAAAACTACTTAAGAACTACACCTGCCACTCCCCACTGACCTGGAGACCAGCGGTGGCTGGGTGTCCCCGTGGGACATGCGAGGTCACCTGTCACACTCAGCTGACCTGCACTACCAACACCGCTAAGTTCCCAAATCGCCAAATCTTATTACTAACATAAATCACTACACACGCAAGTTCTGGTGATCATTCCCTGAATACCACAAAACTCACAAAATCACTAAACCACAACGCCAGAGAATCACTATCTCCTAACCTGAAAAAACGCTAAATCGCGAATATTAAACACCTGTCCAGATCTCCCTGATAGCGCTTGAGCGGCAAAAAGACACGTGGGACTGAACAATGTTCAAAAGAACACCAACATAAACATTGTTCAACACCGCTGCCATCATTGTAACGGGGGGTGGGGGAAATATCTCTATCTTATCCATTATTCCACCCCCCAGTTAACTAACGAGGCCGGGGGAAACAGCTCTCTCTAGTCCGTTATCCCGTCCCCAGTTAGCTAACTATTCTAGAGCACCCTCCAGAGTTCCTAAGGCAACCTCTCTGGTTCAACACCTTGTAACCTAGGTATTCGACAACCTAGGTGCTAAGACTACAAGGCGCCGTCACTTGATCAGTTACCCGAAACTCTAGAGAGAACTCTAGAATACAGAATCATTGCCACAAACGTATAAGAGAAAAAGAGAGGAAAGAAATGAATAGTGAAGTAATTAGTGAGGGTTTGGGGTGAGAGGTAGGGAGGTGGGAGGGGCGAGGAGAGTCATTAGTTGAAAGTGTGAGTTTAGAGAGGGGTGGAGGGAGAGGTGTAGATAGGTAGAAGGAGAAGAGTAGATAGTAGAAGTAGAAGAGTAGATAGTAGAAGACGAAATGCTGCCACCATCCATTCATGATCATTACATACAAGACAAGGAATGGAACTTGTCTGTATCACAAAATTCTCAAAAGATGTTATCAAGAGATCATTATTAGTATGGTCCCATCTTTATCATGTACTCATTCTAAACCATGAAACCAGTAACTACAGAGGCTTTCTCACCTCAACTCAAAATCTCTAGGGAACAAAGTTAAACACAATTTAAATAATAAATTCATAATTATATTTCACATGAAGTATCATAATTTAGCAATTCAATTAAAATGTTCCAGTTTAATATGCAAAGTGAGTCATCATCCAAGAATTCGAGAACCCTACAACTTGACTGCCCCTGATCATCACACAACATATGTAAACACGACCAAGTCACCTAAATGTTCACTCACCGAGGACTGAGTCTAAGTTGAATAGAGAGGGGGGGGGGGGGGTCTGCAATTTTCAGGCAGCGTCACCCCCCGTCTGGTGACGGCCTATCTCGACGGCTGGCCTCTGCTCTGCTCCGCTGGCCGGTCTCCTATTGCCTCATGCTCGATAGCTCTCCGAGTTTATATTGGGGAACCTAGTAGCTAACTCCGCCCACAAGTAGATAGCCTCCGGCACTACCAAGCCACTCCTTAAACGTCGGCATGTTTGAAGGCTACCCGGCTCCAATTATACGCTTAGCGGAAGCAAGGTGAAATTCTCATGATCTGACCTCAGGTCACTTGGGGTCGTTAACGGTTAGAGGTGTGAGATCTCAGGCAGACAACTGGCGCCTCTCCGATCCTTGTCTGTGACTCATGTACTCTATGTATGTATTAACCTCAACCAAACACTTTTACAGTGTTACAGAGGGACGGGGGGGGGTCAGGACACGGGGGGGGGGGCAAGACACGGGGGGGGGGAGGGACGGGGGGGGGCAAGACACGGGGGGGGGCAAGACACGGGGGGGGCAGGACACGGGGGGGGGCAAGACACGGGGGGGGGGGAGGGACGGGGGGGGGGCAGGACACGGGGGGGGGGGCAGGACACGGGGGGGGGGCAGGACACGGGGGGGGGGGGCAGGACACGGGGTGCAGGACACTTCAGTGGTGTCCAGGTGGTGGTGTGAGTGTCCAGGTGGTAACTACATCAGAGGATATATTGAGTCAACAGTGAACGGTGTGAAGAGCCATTAGGTGTGGCCGCCTGTCAACACGCCACCCCGCCTTCCCCTCCTTACACCCATTACTCTGTCAACACATCCCTTCCCTCCCTACCTGGATTGTATCTGGATGGGGTTCTGGGAGTTCTTCTACTCCCCAAGCCCGGCCCGAGGCCAGACTTGATTTGTGAGAGTTTGGTCCACCAGGCTGTTGCTTGGAGCGGCCCGCAGGCCCACATACCCACCACAGCCCGGTTGGTCCGGCACTTCTTGAAGAAAACTATCTAGTTTTCTCTTGAAGATGTCCACGGTTGTTCCGGCAATATTTCTTATACTCGCTGGGAGGGTGTTGAACAATCGCGGACCTCTGATGTTTATACAGTGTTCTCTGATTGTGCCCATGGCACCTCTGCTCTTCACTGGTTCTATTCTGCATTTTCTTCCATATCGTTCACTCCAGTATGTTGTTATTTTACTGTGTAGATTTGGGACCTGTCCCTCCAATATTTTCCACGTGTATATTATTTGGTATCTCTCTCGTCTCCTTTCTAGTGAGTACATTTGGAGGGCTTTGAGACGATCCCAATAATTTAGGTGTTTTATCTCGTCTATGCGTGCCGTATATGTTCTCTGTATTCCCTCTATTTCAGCAATCTCTCCTGCTCTGAAGGGGGAAGTGAGTACTGAGCAGTACTCAAGACGGGACAACACAAGTGGCTTGAAGAGTACAACCATTGTGATGGGATCCCTGGATTTGAAAGTTCTTGTAATCCATCATATTATTTTTCTGGCTGACGCAATATTTGCTTGGTTATGCTCCCTAAACGTTAGATCGTCAGTCATCATTATTCCCAAATCCTTAACATGTTGCTTTCCTACTATGGGCAGATTCGATTGTGTTTTGTACCCTGTATTATGTTTAAGGTTCTCATTTTTACCGTACCTGAGTACCTGGGGCCAGATTCACGAAAGCACTTACGCAAACACTTACGAACCTGTACATCTTTTCTCAATCTTTGGCGGCTTTGTTTACAATTATTAAACAGTTAATGAGCTCCGAAGCACCAGGAGGCTGTTTATAACAATAACAACAGTTGAATGGCAAGTTTTCATGCTTGTAAACTGTTTAATAAATCTAACCAAAGTCGTCAAAGATTGTGGAAAGATGTACACGTTCGTAAGTGTTTGCGTAAGTGCTTTCGTGAATCTGGCCTCTGGAATTTATCACTGTTAAACATCATGTTATTATCTGCTGCCCAGCCGAAAACTTGATTAATATTTGCTTGTAGTTTTTCAATGTCTTCAACAGAGTTAATATTCATGCTGATTTTTGTGTCCTCCACAACCCGCCCGGGTGGCCCGAGTAGCCCGGGTGGCCCGGGTGGCCCGAGTAGCCCGGGTGGGCCGGGTGGGCCGGGTGGGCCGGGCGGGTTGAGGAGGATCCAACGTCCCTAGCTGGTCAAAACCATTGTATTTTTACGGAGTGTCAAATCGTAAGAACAGGACGGAGACATACATGCCAAGACACAGACACAGCCGGGCCAAGACACAGACACAGCCGGGCCAAGACACAGACACAGCCGGGCCAAGACACAGACACAGCCGGGCCAAGACACAGACACAGCCGGGCCAAGACACAGACACAGCCGGGCCAAGACACAGACACAGCCGGGCCAAGACACAGACACAGCCGGGCCAAGACACAGACACAGCCGGGCCAAGACACAGACACAGCCGGGCCAAGACACAGACACAGCCGGGCCAAGACACAGACACAGCCGGGCCAAGACACAGACACAGCCGGGCCAAGACAGCTACGAGACACAACAGCTCACCTCACGCATCCCTCAGGAGGGGGGTGGGGAGGGGGTGGGGAGGGGGTGGGGAGGGGTGGGGAGGGGGTGGGGAGGGGAGGGGGGGGAGGGGGGGGAGGGGGGAGGGGGGGAGGGGGGGCGGGGGGGGGGAGGGAGAGGATGTAAGCGCGTACATTTTCCTTCAAAGAGAATTATGATGTTGAGTTAATGTGCCTGAAGGACAACGACAGTCTCAGGAGTGTGCCTCTCCCCAGACACGACAGCCTCCTTGTTCACGGCCATTTAATTCTTAATGTGCAGCAGCGGCCTGGGGAAGAGTGCCGGGTCTCCTCTCCAGGGACAGCTGCTGGAGGAGCCTTGGAGGAGCCTTGGAGGAGCCCCTGGAAGAGCCCCGAAAGGACCAACTCGCGCCCTGCGCCTGAACACCCGCCCCCTTCACATACCTGCAGCCCACACACCCGCTCCACCCCCCACACACCCGCCCCTTCACACACCTGCAGCACACACCCGCCCCACACCCACACACCCGCCCCACACCCCCTACAGCCTATGAATATAGCTCAGAAATAACATAGACAAACAGCACATGATAAACAACGAGATCTAATATTAACATCCAAGACAACAACGGTACAAACACAATGTAAATATTTCATAAACGTCGTCATTTCTCGACGAGAGAAGACAGAGAGAGGGTTGTCTTCTGGCCGGACCTGAGGAGACAACAGGGAACACAATCCCGGGACCCGCGATCGAGGCCCCCCCCCACACACACAAGGCCCAGTACAGGGGAAAGGGGTTTTCGCTTCGCCCTAATAAACACACACACACACACACACACACACACACACACACACACACACACACACACACACACACACACACACACACACACACACACACACACACACACGGAGGGAGGGAACGGTGAGGGGGAAGTACATAGCGACACACACGGCCACTGGCGTCACAGCCCCGCTCCTGTGCCAGGTAAGTCCACTACGGGATCACCATAGCCCGTGCTACTTGCAACCTGTTGTTCCCAGTAGCTGAATCTTAAACAACAACAACCACTGGCGTGCATAGATCAACGGGGCTGATTCCTACGGCCGGACGGAGGCGTCTGAGCAACGTTTCCTTTCGCCCGATGCCTCTGTTCACCTAACAGTAGGTGAGGGGGATACAGGGGTGGAGGCCGGGTGTGTGAGGGGGGGGGGAGGGGGGCATCAGAGGACAAGGTGGCTGGCTGTCGTCTTAACCCAGCAGGTGTTCGCCTCTACACAGATCAACAACCAATCTGATATCTCATTACTCGACTAATTAGCTGAGGGCTGGCTTGTCACCCATTAAGGTAACGAGCTATAGCCTTCCAATTAGTGTCCTCGGACCTGAAATAGTGATTAGTCGGATTAATTTGTGCTAGTAAAGACGGCGCCCCTCTCACGTCAGCCTCAAGGCGTCTTGTTAAAAATAATATAAGTTATATCTCCTAAAAAGAGAAAGATGCCCAGCAATTCTTTCAAAAAATATTGAGGCCATGCGGTGGGATCGAACCCCCGGCATCCCTGGCCTTCAGGGACAACTACCCGACACCCACACTGTGTCAGGTCACTCACTCACTAACTACCTGGACTTGCATCGAATTGTGGAGCAGTATAGTCTAGTGTCACCAAGATGGGTGACTCAGGGCTCAGTAATTGACCTGTTGTCACGTGTTCACACCCACACACTTCTTGAGGTTATCTTGAGATGATTTCGGGGCTTTAGTGTCCCAGCGGCCCGGTCCTCAACCAGGCCTCCATCCCCCAGGAAGCAGCCCGTGACAGCTGACTAACACCCAGGTACCTATTTTACTGCTAGGTAACAGGGACATCAGGGTGAAAGAAACTGCCCATTTGTTTCCGCCTGCGCCGGGGATCGAACCCGGACCCATTAGGACTACGAATCCCGAGCTCTGTCCCCTCAGACCTCAAGCCCCCCTAGTGTGTGCGTATGCGTGTGTATGCAACTTGATTGCATGTATACCCCAGGGTGTATGAATCAGACAGGGAACGAGAGAGAGAAGAGTGTGTGTGTGTGTGTGTGTGTGTGTGTGTGTGTGTGTGTGTGTGTGTGTGTGTGTGTGTGTGTGTGTGTGTGTGTGTGTGTGCGCTACATACACTCACCACAAGACAAGGGGTCAACACCAGGGCGAGCTGAGTGTATACACAGCCCACACTTGCCCTATGTAGCCTGGACCCCCTTGAGTGTACCTCCCCCCCCCCCACCAGTTACTCCCCCACCTCCTCCACCCCCCCCCCCCCCACACACACACCTCACCATTCACAGGAACATTACACCATCATTCTGGTGAACTGGAAGATGGGAAAACCAAACACAGCCGTGATGGAGGGAGTGTGAGAGACACACACACATGGGTGAAGAGCGTGGGAGAGAAGCAGGGAGGACTACAGCTCTCCAGCCCCGGCTCCTACTACCACCACCCCCTCCCACACCCTCCCACCATCCCCCTGGGAGGGTGAGACACCTGACATGATGGGTCTTCAGCATTGACACAGCGGTACCCACTACCAGGTGTGTCAGGTGTGCCAAGTCAGGTATGGGTGCGGGATCCCCCCCCCCTCGTTCTACACACCCATACTACTTTCCCCACATATACACTACTTCCCTACACACATACACTAACCCCCCCCCTACACACACGAGCCATGGGCACTGGTGGCTGAGTGGACAGCACGCTAGATACGTAGTCCTGTGGACCGGGGTTCGATTCCCGGCGCCGGCAGCCCTGTCAATTTCCCTGAAAATTTTGAAGGTGGTTATCATGTCTCCCCTTACTCTTCTGTCTTCCAGGGACGTGAAGTTTAGCACCCTTAGCCTTTCCTCGTAGCTCATACCTCTCAGTTCTGGGACTGGTCTGGTGGCATACCGCTGAATCTTTTCTAACTTTGTCTTGTGTTTAACTAAGTTTAACTCCAGATGCTCTACGAGCCTTTTCCTCACGATCTTCTCCATCACCTTGCATACAAGTTAGGGAAACTGGCCTGCAGTTCAGTGCCTCTTACCTGTCACCCTTTTTGTATATTGATACTACATTAGCTGTCTTCCAACTTTCCGGTAGGTCTCCTGTTTCCAGTGACCTGTTATACACCATAGAGAGTGGCACACTTAGTGCTTCTGCACCTTCCTTTAGTATCCACGGTGAGATTCTGTCAGGCTTTTGTTAGGATTCTGGGTGTACAAGCCTGGGTGTATGGGGGATGGGGGGAGTGGGCGGGGCCTGGGTGTATGGGGGCAGCGGAACGGGAAGCAACTGAGATCACACACCCTCCTGGGTTCCCACACCCGCCCCCCACACCCCCCGCCTCCCACACCACCCCCCCATACACCACCACCACACTGGCTCCCTTATCCACCCACACCAGCAGGTCTCTACACCCACACCAGCAGAACCACTACTACACACCTGGCGAACAGGCCAGAGGCTTGGGGCCCGCGCCAGAACACCCCTGCGACGGCAGACCACTTATGTGAACACACCACATGTGTGAACTGACCACACATGTGTGAGATCAGACCACATGTGTGAACACACCACACATGTGTGAACACACCACACATGTGTGAGATCAGACCACATGTGTGAAGTATTCCAGCCCTGCGCGGGCCACCCACAACACAGTAAGTGTGGCATCATTTACCGCCACAAACGTGTCGTCGCTAAAGCCGCTCTACACAAATGTAATAAAATAAACAACGACGGAAATAAACGAAAATGCAAATTGTAGCCGGAGCCGGCGACCCGTATCCGGCTGACCGGCCCCAACACAACCGGCCCCGCTTAACAGTTCCTCCAACTGTATACCTCCAACTGTATACCTTCAACTGTATACCTTCAACAGTATACCTCCAACAGTATACCTCCAACTGTATACCTTCAACTGTATACCTTCAACTGTATACCTTCAACTGTATACCTTCAACAGTATACCTCCAACAGTATACCTCCAACTGTATACCTTCAACAGTATACCTCCAACAGTATACCTCCAACTGTATACCTCCAACTGTATACCTCCAACAGTATACCTCCAACAGTATACCTCCAACTGTATACCTTCAACAGTATACCTCCAACAGTATACCTCCAACTGTATACCTCCAACTGTATACCTTCAACAGTATACCTCCAACAGTATACCTCCAACTAACTTTGCTTCTCCCGCCAGAAGACAGCGGTGACGTCACGCAGCTCAACGACTGTCTTTTGTTCGCCATTAAATGTTAAGATGACGTCACCAGGAGCCTCACCACCTCGGGGGGGGGGGGCGGTCACCTGGCAGTAAACAACAGCCTGTTGGATCAAGTTATCACAAGACAAGCCCCCAGGCCGGGCTCTGGGACTAGAACAACTCCCGAGACCTTCCCCAGGTAAGATCCAGGTAAGACCCGACATGAGGGCCCCGGACAGTGTGTGGACAACCGTCCATGTAAACACTGTTTACATAACAGGAACTAGAGATAGAAAGATATATCTAGGGCAGGAGGCGCTGCCCGGGGTGATAACGGGTCACGATATGAACCAGGATAGCGGACAGACAACAGATCCAGGATAAGAAGGGGTAGGCCTACTGGGCCTTTCCCAGTAGTTTGGCAGTGTGTTAGAGAAATATATATGTACTTGAGATAAGAAATACGGTGGATGAGGAGTTGGGTAGTCTGCACTGTTTTGAAATATCAGAAAGTCTTTGACACAGTGCCCCATTAGAGGCTGGTGGTACACACCATGGGAGGCAGCTCACACTGTGGGAGGCACTTCACACTGTGGGTGGCAGCACACACCATGGATGGCAGCACACACCATGGGATAGCAGCTCACACCATGAGATAGCAGCTCCCACCATGGGATAGCAGCTCCCACCATGGGATAGCAGCTCACACCATGGGATAGCAGCTCCCACCATGGGATAGCAGCTCCCACCATGGGATAGCAGCTCACACCATGGGATAGCAGCTCACACCATGGGATAGCAGCTCACACCATGGGATAGCAGCTCACACCATGGGATAGCAGCTCACACTATGGATGGCAGCTCCCACCGTGGAAGGCAGCTCCCACCATGGGAGGCAAGTCAGAGAGAGAGAGAGAGAGAGAGAGAGAGAGAGAGAGAGAGAGAGAGAGAGAGAGAGAGAGAGAGAGAGAGAGAGAGAGAGAGAGAGAGAGAGAGAGAGAGAGAGAGAGAGAGAGAGAGAGAGAGAGAGAGAGAGAGAGAGAGAGAGAGAGAGAGAGAGAGAGAGAGAGAGAGAGAGAGAGAGAGAGAGAGAGAGGGGGGGGGGGGGGGGGGGGGGCAGCCGTTCTTAATAACCACTCATTACAAGGTGGAATTACATTTTTAACTTCTGCATGAATTAGCGCCGGGCTTCATATCCCACCACCGAGCGCCGGGCCCAATTAGGCAAGATGTGAACCAGCCACTCGACACATTTAATATATCAACCGGGAATGATTTTCAGGGTCGTTTGGGTAGTACCAGCGACGCGGAAGGAAGGGGGGAATTGCCGGAGAGTTAAAAAATGGAGGCTATCAACAATGTTCTCAGGAATGAGGCAGGGAGCTGACCCCTCGGGGGTCAGCTTCCCCAGGGGTCAGCTCCCCCGGGGGTCAGCTCCCCCCTGGGGTCAGCTCCCCCGGGGGTCAGCTCCCCCTGGGGGTCAGCTCCCCGGGGGTCAGCTCCCCCTGGGGGTCAGCTCCCCGGGGGTCAGCTCCCCCAGGGGTGGTCAGCTCCTCCACCATTACTTAACATATTCCTGACAACACAAATATTAGACTTTGTTTATACAATTTATACCTTGCCTCTTGCCCTGTGTCCAATTAGTGGAGTGATGGTGTCGCTGTCTGTCTGTCTGTCTGTCTGTCTGTCTGTCTGTCTGTCTGTCTGTCTGTCTGTCTGTCTGTCTGTCTGTCTGTCTGTCTGTCTCTCTGTCTGTCTGTCTGTCTGTCTGTCTGTCTGTCTGTCTGTCTGTCTGTCTGTCTGTCTGTCTGTCTCTCTGTCTCTCTGTCTGTCTGTCTGTCTGTCTGTCTGTCTGTCTGTCTGTCTGTCTGTCTGTCTGTCTGTCTGTCTCACACACACAAGCTGAGACAAAGTATGAAAATTATATAGCTAATAAAGCCAAGACTGAACCAAAGCTACTACACAGTCACATCAGGAGGAAAACAACAGTGAAGGAAACTTGGAACGGGTGAGGACAGGTACACAGAGAATGACAAGGAGGTGTGTGAGGAACTCTACAAGAGGTTCCAGGAGGTCTTCACAATAGAACAAGGAGAGGTCACTGCGCTAGGAGAGGTGGCAGTAAACCAGGCGACTTTGGAAGGGTTCGAAATTACAAGAGATGAAGTCAAGAGGCACCTGCTGGATCTGGACGTGAGAAAGGCTGCTGGGCCGGACGGAATCTCACCATGGGTATTGAAAGAGTGTGCAGGAGCGCTTTGCTTGCCACTCTCCATAGTGTATAGTAGGTCACTGGAAACGGCAGACCTACCAGAAATTTGGAAGACGGCTAATGTAGTCCCAATATACAAAAAGGGTGACAGACAAGAGGCACTGAGCTACAGGCCAGTGTCCTTAACTTGTATACTATGCAAGGTGATGGAGAAGATCGTGAGAGAAAACCTAGTAACACATCTGGAGAGAAGGGACTTCGTGACAACCCATCAACATGGGTTCAGGGAGGGTAAATCTTGCCTTACAGGCTTAATAGAATTCTACGATCAGGTGACAAAGATTAAGCAGGAAAGAGAAGGATGGGCGGACTGCATTTTTTTGGACTGTCGGAAAGCCTTTGACACAGTACCCCATAAAAGGCTAATGCATAAGCTGGAGAAACAGGCAAGAGTAACTGGTAGGGGGCTCCAGTGGATAAGGGAGGTCCTAAGCAATAGGAAGCAGAGAGTTACAATGAGGGGTGAGACCTCAGATTGGCGTGAAGTCACCAGTGGAGTCCCACAGGGCTCTGTAAATGATCTCCCAGAGGGTATAGACTCATTCTTCTTAATGTTTGCTGACGACGTCAAAATTATGAGAAGGATTAAGACAGAGGAGGACAGCTTGAGGCTTCAGGAAGACTCGGACAAGCTAAAGGAATGGTCGAACAATGGTTGTTAGAGTTTAACCCAAGCAAATGCAATGTAATGAAGATAGGTGTATGAGCAGGAGACCAGATACAAGGTATCATTTGGGAGATGAAATACTTCATGAGTCAGAAAGAGAGAGAAAGACCTGGGGGTTGATATCACGCCAGATCTGTCCCCTGAAGCTCATATCAAGAGGATAACATCAGCGGCATATGCCAGGTTGGCTAACATAAGAACGGCCTTTAGAAACTTGTGTAATGAATCTTTCAGAACATTTTATACCACATATGTCAGACCAATCCTGGAGTATGCGGCTCCAACATGGAGTCCATATCTAGTCAAGCATAAGACTAAACTGGAAAAGGTTCAAAGGTTTGCCACCAGACTAGTACCCGAACTGAGGGGTATGAGCTACGAGGAGAGGCTACGGGAATTAAACCTCACGTCACTGGGAGACAGAAGAGTTAGAGGGGACATGATCACCACATACACGAAACTCAGAGGAATTGACAGGATAGATAAAGACAGCCTATTTAACACAAGGGGCACACGCACTTGGGGACACAGGTGGAAATTGAGTGCCCAAATGAGCCATAGAGACGTTAAAAAGAGTTTTTCCAGTGTCAGAGTGGTTGACAAATGGAATGCATTAGGAAGTGATGTGGTGGAGGCTGACTCCATACACAGCTTTAAGTGTAGATATGATAGAGCCCAGTAGGCTCAGGAACCTGTACATTAGTTGACAGTTGAGAGGCGGGACCAAAGAGCCAGAGCTTAGCCCCCGCAAGCACAACTAGGTAAGTACAACTAGGTGAGTACACACACACACACACACACACACACACACACACACACATACACACACACACACACACACACACACACACACACACACACACACACACACACACACACACACACACACACACACACACACACACACACATTCACCTGTTGATTGACGGTTGAGAGGCGGGACCAAAGAGCCAGAGCTCAACCCCCGCAAACACAACTAGGTGAGTACACACAACACACACAATTTAAAATTAGGTATGATAGGGAAATGGGACAGGAGTCATTGCTGTAAACATCCGATGGCTGGAAAGGCGGGATCCAAGAGCCAATGCTCGATCCTGCAAGCACAAATAGGTGAGTACAAATAGGTGAATACACACACACACACATAATTACCGCCTGGGAGTAATCACATTCGTAACACAGGAAGAAAACTCACTTTTTGACGCGTATGATAATGTGTGGGAGAGTGTGGGCGTTGTTGACATGACCCCCCCTCCACCCCCGGGGGCGGTGGTGACACCCCGTGTCTCGTGGGTGGGCGTGGCCACGTGTGTGCACGTGTAGGAAGACGTGTGCACGTACTGACAGGTGTGTGTACGTGTGTACGACAGTGAGCGAAAGTGTATATTGTCTCCCTTTCGGCATCTCATGTACACCTGACACTGCTACGTGTCATGGCACGTCTAGGCGTCAAGACACATCAAGGTGTCAAGACACGTCAAGGTGTCAAGACACGTCAAGGTGTCAAGGCACGTCAAGGTGTCAAGGCACGTCAAGGTGTCAAGACACGTCAAGGTGTCAAGACACCCTCCGGTGCTACAAGGAGGACAAGCCTCTCTAGGCCTGTGTCTCACCGCTGGAGGACCTAAACAGGCCTACACTAGTCCCATTTATCCCTTACGAGGCAGCTCCCGTATATATATCCCCCCAAACTCCTTCATATTCATGTCTAACCTACGCTTGAAACACCCCAGCGATCCAACGGGTCTATATTACATTACCCGGTAAATTGTTCCTTAGCTCTGCAACCCTGTTTGTAAACCAGTATTTACCCAGGTTATTCCTGAACTTAAAACTTGTACCAATTAACACCCATTGTGTGGAGATGGACGGCCCCCAAGACTCAAGGTGAGACCAAGATGGGCGTCTCCGCCGGCCACGGAGGCAGGTGGAGGTTTTGGAGGCTGTGGAGGCCGGGAGACACCAAACTGAAACACCACCGCCGCTGGTAACTGGGTCAGCAGGTGTGTGCTGGCGGCTTGGCTCCCCACACACCTGGCTGGACACTCCACACCTGCTCTGGTGGTCACTATGGGGGTTTAGTACCGTGTGTGTGTGTGTGTGTATCACCTAGTTGTGCTTGCGAGGGTTGAGCTCTGCTCTTCCGGCCCGCCTCTCAACTGTCAATCAACTGTTTCTAACTACCACTACTATTTTCTTTTCACATCACACACACACTCCAGGAAGCAGCCCGTGACAGCTGACTAACTCCCAGCTACCTATTTACCGCTAGGTAACAGGGGCATAGGGTGGAAAGAAACTCGGCCCAATGTTTCTCGCCGGCGCCCGGAATCGAACCCGGGACCACAGAATCACAAGTCCAGCGTGCTGTCCGCTCGGCCGGCCGGCTGTAGTGTACAAACACACACACTGTTCTTTGATGCCACATGTGGAGAAGTGACCACCTGTGTATTACCTACAGTCCAACAAGCAATCATACATCCAAGAAGGTGACAAATGTACAACCAGTGTGTGCTGCACAGTGTGTACACTAATGAGTGAGAGTGTGTACACTAATGAGTGAAATCGTGTACACATTTCTTGTCTGTGTAACCTTGAGGGAGCCATTACTCATCATGGGAATGTGTTAAAGAAACAAAAATCCAAGGAAGGAGAGTGTTGGCACCGTATCTGGGGTGTTGGCACCATATCTGGGGTGTTGGCATCATATCTGGGGTGTTGGCACCGTATCTGGGGTGTTGGCACCATATCTGGGGTGTTGGCATCATATCTGGGGTGTTGGTACCATATCTGCGGGTGTTGGCACTATATCTGGGGTGTTGGCACTATATCTGCGGGTGTTGGCACTATATCTGGGGTGTTGGCACTATATCTGCGGGTGTTGGCACTATATCTGGGGTGTTGGCATCATATCTGGGGTGTTGGCATCATATCTGGGGTGTTGGCATCATATCTGGGGTGTTGGCATCATATCTGGGGTGTTGGCATCATATCTGGGGTGTTGGCACCATATCTAGGGTGTTGGCACCCTATCTGGGGTGTTGGCACTTTATCTGGGGTGTTGACACTATATCTGGGGTGTTGGCACTGTATCTGGGGTGTTGGCACCATATCTGGGGTGTTGGCACCCTATCTGGGGTGTTGGCACCATATCTGGGGTGTTGGCACTGTATCTGGGGTGTTGGCACCATATCTGGGGTGTTGGCACCCTATCTGGGGTGTTGGCACCATATCTGGGGTGTTGGCACTGTATCTGGGGTGTTGGCACCATATCTGGGGTGTTGGCACTGTATCTGGGGTGTTGGCACCATATCTGGGGTGTTGTCACCATATCTGTGGCGTAGTGGTCGGCGCAGTCGACTCACAACCCACTGGACCAGACTTCGACACCTCGGCGAGGTGACACGTTTGGACACGTTTCCTTACACCTAATGCCTCTGTTCACCTCACGTTAAACACTGGATAGAGACCATTAAGCCACCCAAGAGGTGGCACGGGCATGAATAGCCCCGTTCTAGGCGACTGTTGTGGGCTGGACGGTCGTTGACCTCGGGTGGACCTCGAGATCGTGACCCCCGATAACGAGACATCAATGGAGATATTCCCAAACAATTCAGTCATTAGGGAAATCAGCTAAACGCTCGTAATTGCCAGTTTTTATTGCTGACTTTTAATGAAGGCTGCGTGTGGACCGGTCAAAACGGTCCACTACACCAGAGACCAGACGATGGACCAGTCAAAGCGGTTCACTACACCAGAGACCAGACGGTGGACCAGTCAAAGCGGTCCACTACACCAGAGAGCAGATGGTGGACCAATCAGGGCGGTCCAATACACCAGAGACCAGACGGTGGACCAGTCAAAGCGGTCCAATACACCAGAGACCAGATGGTGGACCAGTTAGCGCGGTCCACTACACCAGAGACCAGACGGTGGACCAGTCAGGGCGGTCCACTACACCAGAGACCAGTCGGTGGACCGGTCAAAGCGGTCCACTACACCAGAGAGCAGATGGTGGACCAGTGAGAGCGGTCCACTACACCAGAGACCAGACGGTGGACCGGTCAGCGCTGTCCACAAGACCAGAGAGGAGCCCCCACTGGAGATCAAAGCTGAGCCCTGACTGTGGGGTCGGACCTAAAGGTCGACATATTCAACAGAGGCGACGGAGGCTCTCAGCTCCATCTTTTCAAGAAGCAATTTAAAAGGCCATAATCTTACACCCTCGACCCAAACACTTCAAAGATAAAACTACGACATAACTGGATATATATATGACTTCCACTTGATCAAAAGAATTCAACATCAAAAACGTAATATTTAATGGCATTAAATCCTACATAAAAACGAGGGAGTGTGACCCAGATCCTGTTTTAAAACTCAACACCGACAGTATGGAGAAGAAAGTGAATTTAAGCACTTGGGGAGCTATCCTTAGGGATCATAATAGCTTATATGGGGGGGAGAGGAGGGGTTTGAAGGGCTTAATTGAGGCTATCATGTAATGATGATAGCGAGGGAGATTAATTGCAGCTTCAACTTTCAATGGTAAACTGGATTTCAATTTCCAACATGATTACCACTCTCCAATATTCATGCCATTCTTTTATTCTCTCCAGACTCACCTCTAATTTCAATGGATATATATATGTCCTCATATCAAATATGAGGACACGCTATACCCTCTCACTCATGCACTCATATTGACCACTCACTCATGCACTCATATTGTCCACTCACATAAGCACTGCTGCTGTAAGGCCAGATATATTTAAGCAGTTCCAGTACGTACTTTAAAATTTAGTTTTAAGAGCATAAAGTGATATTACATAGTACAAGGTTGACTGTGTCGAAGCCCTCATTTTCTATGATAAGGGAGCACTCTCAAGAACTGGAGCGTCCTTGCAATGAGTCTATCTTCAAAATTGTAGATACTTGTAACAGTGGCCACTTTGAGTTAAGAAGAATGGAAACTTTGTGTATCAAGGACTTGGGGTTTTATTAAACAATAATGTCTCGTCTACAATTTGTATACAAAATTAGGTTTAATCCAATTTCTTGAGTCTCCCGTTTTTTTCAGTTTTTTCTTTTAGATCTGAAAGAAGGGAAGGGATCAGAATAAGGATTTGAGATGGGACGGGTGGAATAAACGGTGAACAAACCACTTGGACGGTCGGGGATTGAACACCGACCTGCAGGAAGCGAGACCGTCACTCTTACCGTCCAGCCCAAGTAGGTGGGCATATCCGGGTGGCGATTGTATTCTTTGGTTCGTATATTAGTTATGACAGCAAAATACCTAAGTACTTACTGATCCGCAACCACTTGGACTGGATGGTAGAGCGACGGTCTCGCTCCATGCTGGTCGGCGTTCAATCCCGGACCGTTCAAGTGGCTGGGCACCATTCCTTCCCCCCGTCCCATCCTTATCCTTATCCTGATCCCTTCCAAGTGCTATATAGTCGTAATGGCTTGGCGCTTTCTGCTGATAACTACCTTGCTTTGCTCATCAGGTGACATAGCTGTAGTGACTGTCTTGGTGTGTGTGGCACTACTGGCACAGTGCCACACACTCTGCACCAGATACGAATACCTGGGTTATTAGGATATTCCTGTTATCACAGTGCCTGGAGCTATTCAGTGCCTGGAGCTATTCAGTGCCTGAAGCTATTCAGTGCCTGAAGCTATTCAGTGCCTGGCATTTTCATTTAATTTGCATTGAATGATTTCTATTAACAGAACACCAAAATTTTAGCTTTTTATATTTCTATCTTTACGGTATTCACTAGAACACTATATTGCTGAATGTGAAACCGTAAAATATTCAAGACTTCCTGGCCTATTTTGTAACTATTTCATTGAATCCTATTGGACGACATCCTAACAAGTTATCCTAAATTTGCTTCTCCATTTTAAAGAATGAAGAATAATATTATTTATTTTAATTTTAAGCTGCATCTCTTACGAACCCATCCCTGCCCTTGTGTGGCAGTGCACAATAGAAAATTGTATTTACATATTCGTACACTGAAACATGTATACTGTCTAATGTAGTTGATTGTATCCATGATATATATATATATATATATATATATATATATATATATATATATATATATATATATATATATATATATATATATATGTCGTACCTAGTAGCCAGAACGCACTTCTCAGCCTACTATGCAAGGCCTGATTTGCCTAATAAGCCAAGTTTTCATTAATTAATTGTTTTTCGACTACCTAACCTACCTAACCTAACCTAACCTAACCTAACTTTTTCGGCTACCTAACCTAACCTAACCTATAAAGATAGGTTAGGTTAGGTTAGGTAGGGTTGGTTAGGTTCGGTCATATATCTACTTTAATTTTATTTCCAATAAAAAACAATTGACCTCATACATAATGAAATGGGTAGCTTTATCATTTCATAAGAAAAAAATTAGAGAAAATATATTAATTCAGGAAAACTTGGCTTATTAGGCAAATTGGGCCTCGCATAGTAGGCTGAGAAGTGAGTTCTGGCTACTAGGTACGACATATATATATATATATATGTATATATATATATATATATATATATATATATATATATATATATATATATATATATATATATATATATTATATATATATATATATATATATATATATATATATATATATATATATATATATATATATATATATATATATCTTCAGCCTACAGTTTAGACCAATTGTCTTGTGTATGACCCTCTGTCCTGTGTGACAGTGAATACCAGCATTATCCTCACTCTAATGAGACCTAATTGAATTCCTCAGATTAGGCAAAATAGTAATTAATTTTTGTCAATAAAGATGTTAATAATAATAACAGAAGCCAAACCAGAGGAGACATATCTCTGTGGCCCAACAGGACCAAACATATCTTAAAAGATGTAACAATATTAATCTGCCGGCTGTCCTTTCACAAGAGGATAGGCTGCACAAGAGGATAGGCTATACAAGAGGATAGGCTACACAAGAGGATAGACTACACAAGAGAATAGGCTACACAAGAGGATAGGCTACACAAGAGGATAGGCTACACAAGAGGATAGGCTACACAAGAGGATAGGCTACACAAGAGGATAGGCTACACAAGAGGATAGACTACACAAGAGGATAGGCTACACAAGAGGATAGACTACACAAGATGATAGGTTACACAAGAGGATAGGCTACACAAGAGGAAAGGTTACACAAGAGGATAGGCTACACAAGAGGATAGGCTACACAAGAGGATAGACTACACAAGAGGATAGGCTACACAAGAGGATAGGCTACACAAGAGGATAGGCTACACAAGAGGATAGGCTACACAAGAGGATAGGCTACACAAGAGGATAGGCTACACAAGAGGATAGGCTACACAAGAGGATAGGCTACACAAGAGGATAGACTACACAAGAGGATAGGCTACACAAGAGGATAGGCTACACAAGAGGATAGGCTACACAAGAGGATAGACTACACAAGAGGATAGACTACACAAGATGATAGGTTACACAAGAGGATAGGCTACACAAGAGGAAAGGTTACACAAGAGGATAGGCTACACAAGAGGATATGCTACACAAGAGGATAGGCTACACAAGAGAATAGTCTACACAAGAGGATAGTCTACACAAGATAGGCTACACAAGAGGATAGACCACACAAGAGGATAGGTTACACAAGAGAATAGGCTACACAAGAGGATGGGCTACACAAGAGGATAGACTACACAAAAGAATAGGCTACACAAGAGGATAGACTACACAAGAGAATAGGCTACACAAGAGGATAGGCTACACAAGAGGATAGGCTACACAAGAGGATAGGCTACACAAGAGGATAGGCTACACAAGAGGATAGACTACACAAGAGGATAGGCTACACAAGAGGATAGACTACACAAGAGGATAGGCTACACAAGAGGATAGTCTACACAAGAGGATAGGCTACACAAGAGGATAGGCTACACAAGAGGATAGGCTACACAAGATAGGTTACACAAGAGGGTAGGCTACACAAGAGGATAGGCTACTCAAGAAGATAGGCTACTCAAGAGGATAGGCTACACAAGAGGATAGTCTACACAAGAGAATAGGCTACTCAAGAGGATAGGCTACACAAGAGGATAGGCTACACAAAAGAATAGGCTACACAAGAGGATAGGCTACTCAAGAGGATAGGCTACTCATGAGGATAGGCTACACAAGAGGATAGGCTACTCAAGAGGATAGTCTACACAAGAGGATAGGCTACACAAGAGGATAGGCTACACAAGAGGATAGACTACACAAAAGAATAGTCTACACAAGAGGATAGTCTACACAAGAGGATAGGCTACACAAGAGGATAGGCTACACAAGAGGATAGGCTACACAAGAGGATAGACTACACAAGAGGATAGGCTACACAAGAGGATAGGCTACACAAGAGGATAGGCTACACAAGAGGATAGGCTACACAAGAGGATAGACTACACAAGAGGATAGGCTACACAAGAGGATAGGCTACACAAGAGGATAGGCTACACAAGAGGATAGGCTACACAAGAGGATAGACTACACATATAAACAAATCCCCCCCCCCTCCCCCACTCCCCGTTCTGGCCTGACAGGTCCCAGCGGAGACCCGGAGCAGGAAGGAAGGAGGACACAAAGAGAACGTAGAAACGACTTGAGAAATTAAAATCTCGACTGGAAAATCTATTTGAAGATGTTATAGTTTCCTCAAAGAGGAAGTTGGCGGTGGCCAGCCGTCCCCTCGGGCCTCAGACACCCACAACCCGCCGCCAAGTACGGAGTAAAATATCAATAAGAGAGTGTATGTTGAGGGGACGGAAATCAGGAGCAAATTGGAAATTTTTTTATGGAGAGGAAGGAGAGGGGCGGGGAGGGGGTGGGGGTGGGGGCGGGGAGGTGGTGGGGGTGCTAGATGCGTTGGCCGGTGGGTGACAACCACAACAGGATGAGGAAATATTGGGTGAAAGAGGCAGTGGATGGATGAGTTAGCCAGCCAGGCTTGAGGCAGGCATAGTGTGGAGCTCACACTCTGCCCTCACCACACTATATTCACTCTTCCTCACATTCTCCTCCACCTTTCTCTCTCTCTCTCTCTCTCTCTCTCTCTCTCTCTCTCTCTCTCTCTCTCTCTCTCTCTCTCTCTCTCTCTCTCTCTCTCTCCCTCTCCCTCTCCCCCTCTCTCTCTTTCCCCCCTCTCTCTCTTTCCCCCCCCTCTCTCTCTCTCTCTCTCTCTCTCTCTCTCTCTCTCTCTCTCTCTCTCTCTCTCTCTCTCTCTCTCTCTCTCTCTCTCTCTCCCTCTCCCTCTCCCCCTCTCTCTCTTTCCCCCCTCTCTCTCTTTCCCCCCCCTCTCTCTCTCTCTCTCTCTCTCTCTCTCTCTCTCCCTCTCCCTCTCCCCCTCTCTCTCTTTCCCCCACTCTCTCTCTCTCTCTCTCTCTCTCTCTCTCTCTCTCTCTCTCTCTCTCTCTCTCTCTCTCTCTCTCTCTCTCTCTCTCTCTCTCTCTCTCTCTTTCCCCCCTCTCTCTCTCTCTCTCTCTCTCTCTCTCTCTCTCTCTCTCTCTCTCTCTCTCTCTCTCTCTCTCTCTCTCTCTCTCTCTCTCTCTCTCTCTCTCTCCCTCTCCCTCTCCCCCTCTCTCTCTTTCCCCCCCCCCCTCTCTCTCTCTCTCTCTCTCTCTCTCTCTCTCTCTCTCTCTCTCTCTCTCTCTCTTTCACCCTCCCCCTTCCCTAATTCCTTCTCTTAACTAAGACTAGGGTTCATCAGGATCGGAAATGATTCCCCCTCAGAATGAGACTGCAAGGTAAGAGGTTTTTTATCCTACATCAGCTCAGCAGGAGCCTGAAGGCTCTTCCAACTGATTTCATAAGGAGATTATTGTTTTTAATGATATTAACATTATTTGATGTTAAATTCCAGCTTTATTAGGAACACGGTGAAGGTGGGGCCAGCTGTGTGGCAGAGCCTTAGCGTAGTCAGCTAACTTAGCTTCAAGAGTTTCTTCTTATTAACAAAACATGTTTCAAATGCGAGTCAGCCGAGGAAACAACGTAGTAGTCCATGGCTGAGCGCCTTGTGTTATAACAACCAACTTCTGGTTGTCTACAAAGTTGGAACAGGTGCAGAGCTTAAGAATATGGACTTTGTATAAGACAGTGAGGCCGTCAACACCTCTCCAGCGTTGAACACTCTGGTGAACGGACCAGTTCTACCAAAACCAGTCAAGTCTAGAGTCTTCTCGCAGGGTTCTCTACCTCGTCCATAAGTCAAATAAAGGCCGAGAGCCGCCCATCCAGGATAGTGAGGCATACTTAAAACAGGAGCAAATTTCTGCTTCATATAAAGCTTTGGCACCAATGTTGACGCAGAGGAAGACGGTCCTGCTGTGTGTCACACTGGGGTCTCCTGCCCTCGCCAACCCCAGTCACACACTGCAGTAATAATTGATCAATGAGCCTCATAGCAGTCAGCACTTCCTCTCCTGTGCATGTAGAGGTTAGAGTGCAGTCATCAGCGAAGACACGAGCTTCAGTGATGTGGTAGATCTTTGTAGTAAACAAGACAAAATAAAAGGCCAAGCTCACAATAGTGTAATATACTATTATCACTTTCGTCCATTGACCAGGATTGGTCGGAACAGCTATGGCCTTGTATCTTACTGTATCGGCGTTCGATCCCCGACGGTCCAAGTGGTTGAGCACCATTCTTTACCCCTCCCCCCGGTCCTCATGTTCCATCTCCTTGTCCCCCTATTCATATCCCCTCCAAGTTCCATATAGCCGTTAACTTAGCATTTCATCGTGATAATTACCTAATTTTACCGTCAGGTGCCTTACAGATTCTGGTGTAAGGACCACACACACCGACCGTATGTAAAGATAGTCTATCTTTCTCGCCCTCTCTCGTCCCTCCTCTCTGTCGCTACCGTCAGTGTGGACCAGGGCCCACCTGGAGGACCAGGGCCCACCTGGAGGACCAGGGCCCACCTGGAGGACCAGGGCCCACCTGGAGGACCAGGGCCCACCTGGAGGACCAGGGCCCACCTGGACGACCAGGGCCCACCTGGAGGACCAGGGCCCACCTGGAGGACCAGGGACCCACCTGGAGGACCAGGGCCCACCTGGAGGACCAGGGACCCACCTGGAGGACCAGGGACCCACCTGGAGGACCAGGGCCCACCTGGAGGACCAGGGACCCACCTGGAGGACCAGGGCCCACCTGGAGGACCAGGGCCCACCTGGAGGACCAGGGCCCACCTGGAGGACCAGGGACCCACCTGGAGGACCAGGGCCCACCTGGAGGACCAGGGACCCACCTGGAGGACCAGGGACCCACCTGGAGGACCAGGGACCCACCTGGAGGACCAGGGACCCACCTGGAGGACCAGGGACCCACCTGGAGGACCAGGGACCCACCTGGAGGACCAGGGCCCACCTGGAGGACCAGGGACCCACCTGGAGGACCAGGGCCCACCTGGAGGACCAGGGACCCACCTGGAGGACCAGGGACCCACCTGGAGGACCAGGGACCCACCTGGAGGACCAGGGGTCCACCTGGAGGACCAGGGGCCCACCTGGAGGACCAGGGGTCCACCTGGAGGACCAGGGGTCCACCTGGAGGACCAGGGGCCCACCTGGAGGACCAGGGGTCCACCTGGAGGACCAGGGACCCACCTGGAGGACCAGGGACCCACCTGGAGGACCAGGGACCCACCTGGAGGACCAGGGACCCACCTGGAGGACCAGGGACCCACCTGGAGGACCAGGGACCCACCTGGAGGACCAGGGCCCACCTGGAGGACCAGGGACCCACCTGGAGGACCAGGGCCCACCTGGAGGACCAGGGACCCACCTGGAGGACCAGGGGCCCACCTGGAGGACCAGGGGTCCACCTGGAGGACCAGGGGTCCACCTGGAGGACCAGGGGTCCACCTGGAGGACCAGGGGCTCACCTGGAGGACCAGGGGTCCACCTGGAGGACCAGGGGTCCACCTGGAGGACCAGGGGCCCACCTGGAGGACCAGGGACCCACCTGGAGGACCAGGGGTCCACCTGGAGGACCAGGGGTCCACCTGGAGGACCAGGGGTCCAGCTGGAGGACCAGGGGCCCACCTGGAGGACCAGGGCCCAACTGGAGGACCAGGGGTCCACCTGGAGGACCAGGGGCCCACCTGGAGGACCAGGGGTCCACCTGGAGGACCAGGGGCCCACCTGGAGGACCAGGGCCCAACTGGAGGACCAGGGGTCCACCTGGAGGACCAGGGGCCCACCTGGAGGACCAGGGCCCCACCTGGAGGACCAGGGGCCCACCTGGAGGACCAGGGCCCCACCTGGAGGACCAGGGCCCACCTGGAGGACCAGGGCCCCACCTGGAGGACCAGGGCCCACCTGGAGGACCAGGGGCCCACCTGGAGGACCAGGGCCCCACCTGGAGGACCAGGGCCCACCTGGAGGACCAGGGGCCCACCTGGAGGACCAGGGCCCCACCTGGAGGACCAGGGCCCCACCTGGAGGACCAGGGCCCCACCTGGAGGACCAGGGGCCCACCTGGAGGACCAGGGCCCCACCAGGAGGACCAGGGCCCACCTGGAGGACCAGGGGCCCACCTGGAGGACCAGGGCCCCACCTGGAGGACCAGGGGCCCACCTGGAGGACCAGGGCCCCACCTGGAGGACCAGGGGCCCCACCTGGAGGACCAGGGGCCCACCTGGAGGACCAGGGCCCCACCTGGAGGACCAGGACCAATACCTACCTCCCACCCCAGCCGGTGGTGCTCAACTCTCCTTCGCTTAAGTAGGTGTCAGCGGCAGAAGCGGGACAGACTGCTGCAGGGTGAAGGGTAGTCCTTGTCTGCGGCAACAACTTGAGCAGCAGGACTCCCTCCAGTCCCAGCCTGGCAGGGGAACAAGGAACAGACAGAGGGGATGAAAGCAGAGACGGGCAAGAAACAAAGAACGAGCGAACGAGACACACACGACAAAAACACCAGCGTTCGAGAACGCCCGGCGAAAAATCCCGAAAAAGATGGAGCATTCCGCAAAGGGTATGACGAGCGAGGCTACGCCAGACGAAACGAAAAAGAGTTTTCCTTTGAGGTGGAAGAGAG